>NC_056741.1:373961271-374133771 GCF_019279795.1 Protopterus annectens
CTTCCTGGTCTGAGGACATGAGAAGTTTCCACTGGGGTGTATAATAAGCCCTTCCAAATAGTTTTTCAAAAGGAGTCAATCCTTTTGCAGTTGGAACAGTTCTCATGCTCAACAGTGCCAGGGGCAAACAATATATCCAATTCTTTCCTGTCTCAGCTATTCATTTTCTCAATTTGTTTTTTAGTATACCATTATGTCTTTCAACAAGCCCTGCAGATTGCGGATGGTATGCACAATGATTTTTTAAAGAAATACCAAAATGCTTACTTAACTGCTGTATGGCTTGGTTTACAAAGTGTGTACCGTTGTCACTGTAGATCCTTTCTGGAATGCCGAATATAGGGATGATTTCTTTGACAAGTACTTTTGCCACCGTGGCGGCATCTGGATTTTTGGTTGGAAAGGCTTCCACCCATCTGGAAAACATATCTACAATGACAAGACAATACTTCTTATGTTCACATTTGTTCAATTCTATGAAATCCATACAGATAGTGTGAAATGGATATGGTGGTGTAGGGAAACTCCCTTGCTTGGGCTTTAACGCCCCTTGTGCATGATGTTTGTTGCAAATTCGACACGTCAAACAAAATTTTTTAGAGTAGTTTGTAAATCCGTACATTGTGAAAACCTGGTTCACCAGCTGTACCATCCCCCCTGTTGAGACATGGCACTGCCCATGGCTCAACAAAGCTGCATATCTAAACCAATTAGATGGCAGTATCAGTTTCCCTTCTTTAGAGATGTACAGCCCCTTTTCGAGAATTGCTCCTCGTTTTACCCATCTTTGTTTTTCAGCTTGTGTAGTGAGTGTCTGCATTGTTGTTAACATTTCTAAGTCTAAAATCTCAGAGGGTTGTAGTTCCTCATTTAAAAGAAATACTTCTGTAGCTGCTTGTTTTGCAGCCGTATCAGCTCTTGCATTACCTTTTGAAATCCTATCTTGTTGCTTGGTGTGAGCTGTGCATTTACAAATGGCTATTTTCTGAGGTAACTGAATTGATTCAAAAAGATCTAAAATAAACTGTGCTTGATTTATAGGTTTGCCAGTAGATGTTATCATTCCCCAGTTTTTCCACTGTTGCGCAAAAACATGTACAGTAGAAAAAGCTGCCTCTGGCTGTCAGTAAAAATGTTTACACATTTATCCTTTGCTAAGGTACATGCCCATGTCAAGGCAATCAATTCTGCTGCCTGTGCAGATAAGTTGTGTGGTAAAGGTTTTGCTTCTATAATCTCAGTGTCAGAAACTACTGCATATCCTACTAGGTTCTGTCCTGCAGGACCCCTTTTGCAAGAACCTTACACGTAGTATGTCACCTCGGCATCATCCAAGGGGACATCCGTGAGATCTTTTCTAAGTAGTGTCTTCTGCTCAATTACCTGCAGGCAGCAGTGTGGTGTGCCATCTGTAGGGGTTGGGAGCAAGGTAAAAGGGTTCAAAGTCGTGCATCGCTCAATTGTCATATGAGGCTGACTCAGCAATATGGTCATACAGGAAAGATGCCTAGCAGGGGAGAGATATGTTACCTTCTCTTGCAGTAAAATAATCACGACTGCATGAGGCACTCTCAAAGTGAGAGGGTGGAATAACACTACTGAGGGTGAAGCCTGTACTGCCATTGCAGCTGCAACTACTGCTTGCACAGTGGGGTAAGGACTGTGCCACTGCGTCTAGTTATGATGAATAGTAAGCAATGGGGCGTTGCCTGTCCCCATGCTGTTGTGTTAACACTGATTTCATATAACCTTGCTTATAATCTACAGTTTGGAAAAAATGTTTATGGTAGTTTGGTAATCCTAGAACTAATGAGGACGCTATTAACTGTTTCAGTTTGCAGAAAGCAGATTCTGCCTCTGGTGTCCATTGTAACAAATCCTGTGCTACCATACGCTTCTTATATATCAGGTCAGTCAGAGGTGCAGATTCCAAGGCATAGTTTGGAATCCAGCTCTGGCAAAAATTAGTTGTACCCAGGAAGGACATCATTTCCTTCTTGGTAGTGGGTTTTGGTGCTTGCAAAATTGCTACTTTTTTGTCCTCATCTAATGTTCTACCTTACTTGGATATTATATATCCCAGGTATCTGACTTGTTTTTTCCAAAGCTGCAGTTTATTTTTATTTACCTTATGTCCTTCAGCGGCTAAAAATCGTAATAGCCCTATGGTATCTTCTTTACAATCTTGCTGGGTGGGGGCCGCAAGCAAGATGTCATCAACATAAAGTAAAATCTGACTGCCCCTTGGTGGGGTAAATCCCACCAAGTTGCTTGCCATTTCTTGTGAGAATATTGTTGGACTTTCACAATATCCCTGTGGTGGTTGCATATATGTATACCTTTTCCCCTGAAATGTGAATGTAAACCAATACTGGCTGTCAGGGTGTATCGGTATCGAAAAGAAGTCATTGCTGATGTCTACCACAGAAAAATACTTCTGTTGAGGTTTTAAATCATTCAACAGGGTGTGTGGGTCTGGCACCGTAGGTGCCCTTGGTATTACTGCATCATTTACAGCTTGTAAATCTTGGACCATACGCCATTCTCCATTTGCTTTTTTAACTGGAAATAAGGGTATGTTACATGGTGAATCAGGAGATTCTACTAGTATCCCTCCTTTAAGTAAGGCTGCTATAATAGGCTTTATCCCTGCCACTGCATCTTTTCTTAAGGGATACTGTCTTTTCTGTGGTCTGAATGCTGACTTTGGCGTGATAGTTACTGGTCCCGCTGTACGAATAAGTCCTACATCTGACTTTCCTGTTGATCAGAGAGTCTCTGGTATATTTTGTAAGGCATTCTCTTCCTCCTTTAATAGGAGTGCTAATCAGCTGTCCTTGCTAGACTGCAAGTGCACGGCTGCGTGGGTCTGAGTTATCCAATTCAAATTCTGTATTTGTATTCCCTGTTCTGACAGTTCTAATTCTGTCTGTTTCTCCCATCTCGTGACTTTTTCTCCTAGGTCTGCCCATTCTATATTTTTGTTCTTGGTTAAGCTAACATGTGGTAATCGATTAAATTTATAAAGTGTAAAGAACTCCAGGGGCAATGAACAGCTGGCTACACTGTTCCCTTCTGTGTCCCAGTACAGGTTACGTAATATCAATCTGTTTGCATGATTTTTAAACAATTCTTGCTCATATTCCTTATCAGGTCCTGGTGTGTTACAATAATACAGTGTACAGTGCAACAGGTGTTGCTTATCAATGTCAAGGGATGGGGAACTTGCTGATGGCTACATTCATTAACTCTTCAGTCACAGTTCCTGGACCAGTCGTAACCAAGTCCTGGCTGTACCAATAAAACATTTCACCCTCTGATTGCACTACAAAGGTATCAATTTGTCGCTGTGCTTCCATACCCTGCATGGTTGGGACTACTGCTATACCAAATAGTTGCATGAGGTCTCTGCCCAAGAGGTTTACTGGGCATTTATCAGAAACAACAATTTTGCTTTTCTGAGTCAATCCTGAAACTGGATCAGTTATTGCAATATTACGGGAGAGGGGCTCCCGATACAGTTGTCCATTAGCTGATTTTACCAGTATGTAATCAGGTGACTCTGTGTTTTCTCGTAGTTTGGAGGAATGTATCAGGGTTTGTGATGCCCCTGAGTCACACAAGAATTTGACTTCCCTCCCTTCTACCAAGATTGTAACTTCTGGTTTTGTGTCTGATAAATAGAGCTCCAAGCTCAATAAAGCTAGGTCTAATATTTCATTTTCTTCACTGTCACTAACTTTTTGCACTTCCTCTATCTCTTCTGTCACATCCTCTACTCCCTCTATCACATTCTCATTTGTCCATTCTCTACTATCCCCTTCTAGTGATTCCTGACTACCATATAGTCAGTCCTCACCCTCCTTGTCTTCCGTTGTTGCCTTCTTGTTTTTCCTGCAATCTTTTGTCAAGTGTCCCTTTTTACCGCATTTGAAACATTCTCCCCTTTTCTTTCACCCTTCAAAGTCCTCTGATCGCTGATTGTTTGTTTCCCTTTGCATTTTTCTTGCCCTTTTTCCCGGACTGTACTACATAAACTTCTGCTCCATCTTCTACAGAAAATACTTGAGCTTTCTTTTTCTTTTTGCTATTAAAATGCCTTTCGGCATGCCTAGCATATTCAAGTAATGACTGTAACCTGCTTGTACGATGGTCTACCATGTGTTTTGTAATAAAACTGCTTATGGGTGCAATACTGCCTTTTAAAAATGCATTCTTTAACTGCTGTTCATATGGGGAATCTTGTGTTTGATCTTCAGGAACCTGCATTCCACAGTGGTTATTAAAACACTCTAATAATCTGGCATAGTACCGGTCAATTGTTTCACCATCTTGTTGGATGCATTGATTAATGCAAGTCCAGTCTGCCCTAGGCTTCCATTTTTCAGAGATGCGGTCTGTAAGACCTTTTACTCTGTTGTCTAATTCTGCGCTGCTATGTGGGAGGGGTCTTTGTGTAGCATCATGGGGATTCCAGTTGTCACTAATCATGTGCCAATCTGGCCCCACAATTTGTCTAACTACCTTTTCTACTTCTTCTCTGTTTAAGTTATAACTCAAAAGTAAATGATAAAAGGAGTACCAAACCACGATGAAGGCAATAATGAGAGCGTTCAGCAAGATGTAACGAAAGTCAAAATCTTTATTCCATACCAAAAAGTAAGCGCTTTCGCGTGGGTCATCCCACGCTTCATCAGACAATAAAGTGCACAAACAACAGCCCCATTATATACTCCCTGGTAAACAGCAAGGCGGGAAAATTAACCAATGAATTGATCAATTAACATATCAAAGATAGTTTGTATCCAAACACATACTTCAGCTACAATGCTGTCATCCCAGCATGCGTATATTAAAAAATGCATATATACGCTAAAAGTTGCAGTTGTCAAACTAGTAGCTACATGCGATTCAACCTATATTGCTATATCACTAAATATCTAAAATGTGTAAATCTAAATTGGTATCAGCAGGAATGAACATCAAAAATACTTCAATGAAATTAAAACATCACTTAAACTCATCAAATATGAATTTAAGAAAAATGTGTTTGAATGTAAACAAATTCATTCATCACGATGGTAGTAGACTGCAATTGAAATCACATTAACCACTAGATGCTGGATATATGTATATCATTAGAATTCCCTTAGTCTACCACTACCTAAAGCCATGTAAAATACATAGACAAATATACAGTCTTCATATTTAAAATATATAACTGAGAACATAATAGAATAAATAATAATTATGCTTCAACAATATAATGTAAAACCATATCGAGATATACATCATATAAAAATACATTTTATGAAAATACATATAGAGAAATTCATATATACATACATGAAAGTGAAAACATTGGTACTTATATATATAGGACATAAATAAATAAAATGTAGAATAACCTACCACAACCTCATATGATACCACAATATAAAAATAACTAGAAATAAGAACAAAATAATGAGTATCTAAATGGATCTAAAAAATAGAACCTCTCCATACAAGCTATAAACACAAATGAAAACAAAAATGAGTAGAAGAAGATAAAAGCAAAATATACCATATTACCATTATATATTACTCAGCTCAAGTACTGGTCTCAGGGATACATAATTATTAAACCCTGGAAATATGTGCGAACCAAGTTGCAGAATCCATTTTAATTCTATCAGTGCAAGTTCATTAGCTAAATTTCCACCCCGTTGTCTTTGACCCAATATTTGCAACACCCTGAAAGAAAAGCCATGTAGAGGAAACTCCATTATGTGTTTAGCTAAAGCATTGGTTTCTTTGGACTTCCGGATATCATACAAATGATTGTATATCCTATCTTGCAACCTCTTGGTGGTCAACCCTACATAGAACGCTTCGCAATCATTACAGGTTGCAAGATATATTAAATTCTTGGTGTTGCATGTGGCATGAAACTTGGGATGAAACATAAATTGAGTAAGAGGATTCCAGAATGTTTGTATATCCGCTATGTAGGGACACTGTTTACAGTGATGACAAGGAAAAGTGCCATGGGGTAGTGGCGTGAGATTCATAGATAATGAAGCAGCAGGACGGTCATTGCACAAAATCATTTTCAGATTTTCACAATTTTTAAAAACAAAGCCTGGTCTAACCCCTACTAGCTTTCTGGTATTACTGTCAATCATAAGTACATTCCAATTGCTGGATATGACAGTTTTGATGGCATTAATATTACTGGTATATTTGGTAATAAACTTGACCATCTCTGTCGATCCAAAAGGCCTGTTGCTAGCAGGGTAGCCCCTAGTAGCAACCAGTTGTCCATCTACAGAATTCCCCATATGGGTCCCACTACCTGAGCTACTAAGGGTATCCTGTCTAATATTACTGACCATAGTACGGTCATATCCCCTATCTAGAAATAGACCTTCCATAATGTCCACTTCTCTTAAAAAAGAGGGTTCCTCTCCACATAGTCTCTGCACCCTGAGAAACTGGCTCCTGACGATGCCAGGAAACATATTTCTTGGGTGCATGCAGTCTTCTTCTCTGTTTAAGTTATAACTCAGCCTCATTCCTTGTAAATCTTCTGAGAATTTTCTAAAATTAACGTTTGGATGGGGAATTCCCTCAGTGGCTTTCCGGATATCTTCCGGAGTCCAAGGTCTATACACTAAAATAGTTGGGTCCTAATTATCTTGTCCTGCCTGAGGATTGGGTACTTCTATAAGTGGACATATTTCTTCTTCACTCATAGATTGTGAATTCTTAACCATTTGATATAACTCGATGCCTTCATTTGAGTTACCTGCCCTTGTTCGAGACCTGGTCCCGATGGGATCTCTAATAAATGGTTTTACTTTTACAATGTCTCTATTTTCAGTGATGACAGGATATCATGGGGGTGGAATAACTTGTTCACTTGCTTCATATTCTGGTAAGGGAGGCAGAGGTGCTGATACTATCACTAAGTTACTGTCCTCCTTATCTAAAAACATTGTTTTTGAATTGTTCTTTTGTTCCCTGTGATTTACTTCCTCAATCCACCTGTGTGCCTGAGGAATTCCTAATTTACGTTGCTTTTTTACCCGACTTTTGGAATCAGTTTTGAGCTGTTTGACAAGTTTGATAAGTGAGGATTTTTCTAATTTTCCGTCAAATTCATAGTTATTAATCCATTTTGAATAATATTTAACATTGTCAGCGCGCTGAGAATGCATGTATTTTGCGTCTTCTGTTAACGGTGGATTTTGGGGTCTTTTTGTGCAATTATTACCCATTTTGTTCTACCCTTTTGATCATTATGTAACTTCTCTTATTTTTAATGTAGTACCATGGATTTTGTTATCGTCTCTTCAGAATGACTGCCTACTTATTCTGTTTCTCCTGATCTATGACAAGACAGTAATCTTTTCTGTCCCCTGACTTGTAAAATACAGTCTTGACAAAAACAATACAAATCTAGTCCCTGATCTAAAACAGAAAACAGAAAAAAGTAGATTCACCTTACCTGAGCCTACGTGATTGATCACCTGATTCGCGGAGACCCGTCCTTCAGTCGCAGATCAGAAAGTGGCTGGCCTCTTTTGTACGACAATTCAGTCGGAGGGCTTTTCAAATAAGAAAAAACGATTTGGTTTCTTCCCCTTATGGTTTCAACCACCTGGCCCGTCTGATCTGAGGTGAAGAGAGGTTTCCGGCCCAAAGGAGCAATCTGTCAAAGGAAAAAAACTTCAAAGACCAGTTCACGTAAGGTTCAAGTAAGGCACCCTTTATTAACTTGCAGCAAGGAGACAAAGCATGCAGGCAGAATGATTTGTCTGAACATTAATGATTAGTATGGTACTTTTATACAGTTCTTTCCATGTCACATAGTAAATGTTACTATTCTATTGATGTAGTTAGACACAGCTTTCTGTATTGTTCTACAGAAAATGTTACTAGACTAATTGCTGACTAGTTGAGAATAACTGCTGATTTACAAAACATTTGAGAAAAACAACCCGGCCTTGGGGCTTATTTTAGCCCACCACACACTTTCAATTCTTCAATTGTGCAGTTCTAATATACGTGTTAGATTTTGCCTAGATTCAAGGTACATTTCTAGCTTAGGTACAAGTAATGCTGACTACGGTCTAAACTTTCATGCATCCTTTGTTTTCATTATCAATAGCTTCTAGCAGCTGTGTACTTTCTCATGGCATAAGCAGAAAATCAATAACTTTTTGTTAAGTCTCATGACACTAGTAGAAATGAAACACTTATTATTATCTTCATGACATTAACAGAAATCATATGCTCCCTGTTAAGTTTCTAATAGTTGTGCAGATTCATGCAGTGTGAACAGAATAAATGTATTATCCCTTTTAAACCTCGAATGCACTAAGCATGCATATTACTAATACATATTTTTCGAACAATTTATTATATCTGTGGCCCGATGTCTGACCTTCTTAGAGCTCCTTTCCTCTAGCTTGATGTGATTTACAGATGCCATGAGGTCTGCCCTTATTGCAGTGTGTTATTGCTGATTATGGTGACTCCTCTATAGCAGGATCTGGTGATGGAGTCTCAGTCCATCAATGATGGCATCATTCTCCACTGCTGAAAATGGTGGGTTCCTATGTCTGTACATCACTCCTGAAAGACAAGAAGAGAGGCAAACATCACAAGACCACATACATTGCTCTCCATTATGTGCACACCCTGCACATCCACATTTGCCAGCACTATCCTCTGCTGACTACTGCATCATACCCCACTATCTATCACCACAGTATGTATGTGGCTATCAGAAACATAGTGGCAATACATCATGCGTTACCCACCTGATCTTGCTGTTTCCTGCTACTTGCTGCATGTTCTCTAAGGTGTTCAACTGCATCTTTTCAGTTGCACCTATTACTGCTTGTTTATAACCTGTCTACATTGCATGCTGATTCTGAAAATATGGCTTGACAATGTCCTACAGTTTCCCATGCCAGTCTGGTTGATATGGGCATCCTGGCACAGTGTGGCAACTGTCTCATGTACACAAACAACCATCTACAAACACCGCCAAGGAATATAATTTATGAGAGATACAATAACATTAGGAACCTACAGTCCATGCTATCTCCCTCTCAAGCCCACATATCTAGCACTGAACAGGCTGCCAGCGCAATCAGTACACCTCACACACCAGCCACACCTACACAACACACACCCACATATGCAGGGGTACTCAACATACACATCCACAAACAAAGGAGACCTCCAAGGCAAAGACACACATGAACTCCACAGCCCTCCACAGCACATACCATACATAGCCACACACCTGTGACCCACAGGCACAAAGGCATCACCTTTAATCAGACATATTAGTCATAGGAGACATTGTGAGACACACAAATATGCCTCTCTCCAGGCTGTATATGGGGAAGGTCACAGTTACTTGTCTGTCACGTGCCAGAATCTGCCATTTCACATACATACTGCTCTCTCTCAACAACAGGTACTGTTATGAGTCTGTCACAGTCCATCTTGGCGTGCCTGACCTGAGACATACCTCCCTGGACTATATGCAGTGACATGATTGAGCACACTGATTATGTATCCCAGGCAGGTATGTCCCTAGCCTTAAGCAGCATTCTGCTGTCACACCAAATGATGCTGCAGTACAATCAGGAAATGATTGACCTCAACAATTGGCTTGGTTTCAGGTGCCATTCCAGGGGGATCCAGTATCTGACAGCCTGGGATGATATGATCAACAGACCATGATGCTTTGCCAGAGAAGGCTTTTATCTGTCTCAACTGGCCTTCAGGCATCTGGCAATGGTTCTTGCCACCCCCATAGTGTATTTATCAGCAAAAGTGGCAAGGTTAACACTACCAATGTACAACTGTCAGCACATCACAAATTGAAGGCCATACTGCTAAACGCTAGGAGTCTAAACATGAATCTACACTCACTGCAAACAGTCTTAATCCTGGGAAATGCTGACATCTGTGCAGTCACAGACATATGGTTCAAAGATGCAAAGAGCACATCAGCCTTACATGTTCAGCCATCCTATCATACAGTCATACCCCAAGGTATCGGCATATATGAAAGACATACACACATCCAGGCTGTTCAAACAGTTAGACTCACAGGGGACACTGCAGGGGCAGTTAACCATTGCAAAGACACCTATTCAAATCATAGGTAGCTATCAGCCCCCACATGTGACCAGGAAGCCCATTCTGCCTATATGGATCTGATCAACTCTATCAGGAGCCAAGTCTGTACCCTGATCCTGGGTGACATTAACTACCCAAACATATATTGCACTGTATTCAACCAAAGCCTGAATACCTTTTTTGTCCCAGCCAAGTGGAGGACACCCACGGTTACCCCATTATACTAAGGTGGGGCATCCATCAATCTGGCACATTACAGACCCACCAGCCTAACTAGATTGATCTGCAAGACCATGGAGCAGTTTCTAATGAACCTCATTAACATGGACATGGGTGATCTTCACACACTCGATCCGACACAGGCTTTGTCAAGGGGGATCATGTCTGTTGCATTTGGTTAACCTCTATTACACAGTCACCAAAGCCATGGATGAGGGGGAGACAGTGCACACTGCCTACCTTGACCTGGCCAAAGACTTTGCTAGTATTCCCCATTTGCACATAATAGATATACAGTCCCAACTAGGCATTAGTCCATATGTTACCAGATGGGTAGCACACTGGCACACTGACAGAACCCACCTAGTACACATAGGGGAAGCTAACTCAAGCAGTAGACCCATAATGAGCAGCATAACCCAGTGTTCTGTGTTTGGGTCTCTGTTATGTGTGATTTACCCTTCTGAGGTGCAGGGCACAACCAGTGGGCTATGGCTGACCATGTATGCAGAAGAACGCATGCTGGGTGCTGTGACCAGATTCCCTGGTGATGTGGACATCCACCAAGAGGGTCTCACACAGACACATGACTGGTGCCACAAATATGGCCTCAGGCTGCATGCCACGAAATGCAGCATCATCCCCTTTGGGGAGAATGACGTCCCCACATATTATCACTGTACTAACAACAGCCTAAGCATGCAGTCAGCTGAGAGTGATTTTTGCACACAGGTTGATGGCAACATGACATTTGACCACCATATTGCTTCTGTTGTAAGGAAAGCCTTCTACATGGCCAACCTCATACATAAAGGTATGTCATCCAGGGACATGTGGTTCACAACATCCCTGTAATCTCACCTAATAAAGCCCATTATTGAGTATAATGCCCCTATCACCATGTACCTTGCAAAGCACATGCAGCAGCTGAGGAGATCACAGAGGTTCCTCACGAGGAAATACGAAGGCCTCAAACATCTACCATATACAGACAGGCTATAAGTCCATCCCTCTACTCAGTTTTGTACAGTCTCCTTAGAGATGACCCCTGTCTGGCATACAAGGCAATCACAGACTCCACCTTGATGGGACTGCTGCAACTGCAAGTGAAGCTCCACTCTATTAACCCTACACACACACAAACACACACACACACACACACACACACACACACACACACACACACACACTCCTTCAACTTGGTCTGTGACATCAACAGAACTTGTTGACAGGTCAGATGTGTGTCCTACACACTCACCCACCTGTGGAATGAACACCCTGTCCACATCAAGCAGAGCACCTCTTTATACCTTTTCAAGCAAAACTTGGATAACTGTATGGTTAATAGGACATACCTCCTTGAGATACCACCTGTGTCCCTGTTGGACTGGGTTATTGGGTGCTGAATTGCATGCACATGGGCTATGCTCTGGGCTAGGCTTATGAGGGCCTCAGGCCAATAGCCTATTAACCCTGAATGATCTTAGGTATATCAGTTATGGCCCTGTGTGCTGTATCGGACTATTTTGTTATGTATCAACACCCATCACTGCCATTTACTGTGGTGTGTCCCCTATGCACAACGTTCCAGTACCATGCCATACAGCCACCATCTGACAAATAGGTGAGTGATACTACAAGTGGTTGCAGACAGTACAGCATCATCTGTGTGACACAATTACAGACAACACTACAAACATGCTGTAGGGTATCCTCCTTGTAGGTGTCTGACATCCTCAGTACACAGATGTTTAAAGAATGTGTACATGTGCCTGATACATGTGGACCCTCTGCCAGACAAATGTGGATGCCTGGAAAACAGTTGGACAATATGTAATGGTTGTTTCCAGACTGTGGGGAATCTAGCTATCACACACCAGACACCTCAGAAAACTGTTGTGATACATTAATATCTGGTACTGTATTCATTCCCTTGTGTTGCATGCTCAATATCTACACTCTGTTGCTGAGGCAGAGACTGTGTCCACCCACCACTACTGGCAATAACCTGCTGTCCTGCTGTAGGGAGTCAACAGGTATGCTAGCCATAGCTCTCAGGTGATGAGATACAGGTGTGGAGTACACAATGACCTATCCAAAGTACGTCAGGAGCAGTAAGGGACACCTGGACAATGTTTGAACTATGCCTGTGTGACATTCACAGACTGAGAGGAGCAGGCTGACAGTACATCATGTGATATGCCAGCTGTATCCACCAGTACGTACTGTCACTATTGTCTAATACAAAATCCAGTAGCATTCTTACATGAGCTGACCATTGCTGGGGGGACTCAGGGGCCAGATCTGTGATCCATATCATAGCAGACAGAGCCAAAAGGGAAGGCTGTAGGTGCTAGACAGCTGACTAACTGCAACATGTCATTCCACAATATGTACTACAGACCTAGTGTTATAATCCCTATTTCCCATGACTGCATTCCCCCATCTGTGCCCCATTATATGGGGAATTCCATCACATATTTGGTATATTGTTGTACTCCTTTATGTGCAGTAATCCTGTGTTATAATGCTAGGATAGCACAGTCTGTCTTCATAAACAAAGTCACAGACCTGTGTACCATAGGCAGCAGCTTGCATTTTGTAGGTAATCCTCATGAATAGCTGATTGCCTGTACACCAATACATGGTTCACATTTGCTAATTGCATCCAGAACAGCTGGGTTGCATTTTCATTAGCCAATGGCATGGCAACACAGTGCTATATTTTAGGCCTTCATGTAGACCTTGGCCCTTTCCTGTCCTGTGTGAATGACATTCTCAACTTGTGGGGACTGCAGCATCACAGAGGGTAGGCAGAAATACTGCCCACTGTTTGGATTTATATGGTATGTCCATAGTTCTGCATGCTATGTTTGGCCATTCTGAACAGACTTTCTGCTTATGTGGCAGTTTACTGTTTAACAATGTGAGTTGAGGTCATTACGGAGACAGACAGATGTGAGTGTCATACATCATTTGCATCAGAATATCCATTCTGCTGCAGTAGCTGCTGGTCTATCAGCTGTTTATGTTTGTAGGGGAAGACTGTGACACATGTTCCTGTCACTTGACCATTCCCCCCACCCCTTTATGTATTGGTGTTGTGTGGATTCCCTGTTCTAGGTGTTTGGGAGGTATGGCAGGTCTTTAGCAGGTAGCTGAACATACTGATGCATATGTTGCGGGCTGCAGCTGCTGCATTCTGCCCAGGAGTCGTACTGGCGATTGTGAACACATTGGAGGACAGCAAGCTGTATATGTCAGTGAGGGAGCAGTTTCAGCTCTGTTGTTACTGCATAGCCAGGGTGAGGATACCCATAACAGTCCAGGTTAGGCATGTGCCTCTGGTACATATGTTATGTAATAGTGCCATCCAGAGAGTGGTAGGTGACATTTAGGACACCTATACATATTTGTGAAGTGTATCCCAACCTACAAGCCTTTGATGTGCTAATATGGGTGGCAGTGACTGCAGTAGCAGCAACCAGTTCTGCTGGAATTTACAGGGCTCAGTTATTTGTTTGTTGTATTGACAAGCATGTACTTGACATGCAGCAGACTAGAATGGAAGCCAGGACTGTGGGTGTCAAAAAGTAAAGCACACTAAGAATGTAGCAGATAGAGCTACTGAGGCGATATTATAGCAGGTGTATTTGCAAGACATATGTGCATGCATACAGTGTGTTACACTGGATTTGCACGGACATGTATGTTCTGATGGGTATGAAGTGTGACAATGAAATGTCTGCCATTTTTTGTAACCACAGTCTGCACTGACTTACCAGTACTTCAGCACACAGAATAAATTTTGTGACAACCATGCCAAAAGTAGGTGGCACAACTGTGGGCATTCTGCAACAGTCTGTGCAGTTGCCAGCTCTACCTAATATTGCAGGCCTCATGTACATCCATCAACATGTATTTGACTGTGTACTGGTTTGGTGTCTGCATCACAGTCCCAAGTATGCTGTCATTTATCCCATTATATGTAAAAGTAGTGTGTCACTGGCAATCAGGATATGTTTATAGAAACAGTTGCGATTGGTCAGAGCTGAGTGGCCTAGTGGGCTAATGCACTATGCTCTAACCTTGAACCTGGGAAGGTATGGTTATTTTTGTTGATGTGCATCACTGTCAATCAGAATATATTTATAGAAACACCTACCATTTCTCAGAGCTGAGTGGCCTAGTGGCTTAATGCACTATGCTGTAGTTAGCAGGGTCCTCGATTTGATACTTGGCAATGGTGTTTTTTTGCTAATGAGCATAACAGTGTCAGGTACATATAAGGTGATTAAAGTAGCTTTAAGAAATTTTAAGTGGGTTTAAGCTGGTTTGTTCAATGCGCCACTTAAACTCGCACTAATTCCAAAAAAAAGAAAAGAAAAAGGGGGTGATAAGAAAGTGGTGACATGGGAGCAAGCAGTGGGACAAAAACAATGTGAAAGGCAGGTAGGGCTGTGCAGGATAGGTATAGGAAAGGACCATAGCTCTCCATTTCTTGTATTGCAACAGCTGTGCAAGTTGTAGACAATTTGGAATTTAGAGCCACATATCCCAGAGAGACAATTGTGGGTGACATAACTTTGTTGATTAATTGCTGTAATGATTGATTGTGGGCAGTGTAGGTGTGGGTGAAATGAAGAGCTATGTATGGGGCATTTTTTTTTTGTGACACAGATGCTTTTTTTTTTTTTAAGGAGAGAGTGGAATGTTGGGGAAGGGATATAGGTATGTTTGGAGTTGTAAGGTGGGTAGGAGAGGTAGCATTTGCAAACAGACAGGACAGACAAGGCAGCAGACAGGGGTGGTGTATGACACATGAGCAGGGTAAATACCTTGGATGGGGAGGGTTTTGTGGAATTGGAGAATCAAGTGCACCCAGATGGCAACAGTGGGACTGAGATCTCTACCCGTGGGCAGTCACCACTGCTCCTTTACGGTCCCGAAGTTGGCTGTGCTGGGGCTGGGCACTCAGGCCAGCCTGCCCCTCCAGGTTGGCAAGTTTGCCCTCAATCCAGCACAGGCAATCATCCAAACCATGCTGGATGATCCTGCACACCATCCCTGGTAGTGGTTCTACCCATAGGTGGTGCAGGACAGGTGAAGGGGCAGCTCCAGGTTGGGTCCCAGACATGAGTGGACCTGGTACCACTGCCAGCTGAGGTAGGGTAGGCAATTAGCCGTGAACCATTCTACCCAGTTGAGCTATGGTGCTGAGGTTTTTCAAAGTGAATAAGTTAATAATGAAGAGAACATATGGTTAGTTGTACAGCATGTCAGAACACATCATATAACCCAGTAATGTGACATTGCATATCATATAGAACACAACAATAATTGGGATAACAGTCAGTATTGTAACAACATGCCAGTTACAGTCATGGGATAAGGCCAACAACATAGGTAATTCAACAAGGTATGTAAGTATGCAACCATTATAATACATAATTATAAAATACAAGGCCCAACATAACATTTGTTTAAATAAGATTTTATTGAAATCAATGCTGAAGTAAACAACTATTATAGAATAATTGAATATATTTTAAAGGACATTAGATAAAAAACAAGAGAACAATTATATAAAGAACAACTATAGCATAAACTATATACAAAGATGTTCACTGTACAAGCAGTAGATATTGCTGTTAAGCTAAAAATAAAGTTTGATTTTACATTTAACTTATTGGTTTACTAATAATTCATTTATACTCTTCCAATAATTGTATATTGTTGTATTCCTTGAAGATCTAGATTTAATTGTCTAAAATTCTAGATTAGAAACATTCTTGAGAAGATCTTTAAAGTTTTGAAAAGAGGTGATATGTGAATATTTCCATTTTTTTATGATTTCTTTCCTGGCAATGGATAAAACAGACCATAGAACTGAATATTTACTTGGTTTCACACAATTTGGTATTGGGGTGTTAAATAAGACTAATGATTTGCTGAGTGAAAAATTATCAGTAAAGATTGCCTGTATGAAATTATTAATGTCTTCCCAAAAGTTCTAAAGTTCTTTAAAAGTAAGCAATCATAAAATATATGTGTCCAGTCTGCATTTACATCATTTTTTACATCTCCAACATAAACATTATCTTTAGTTATCTTATTAATATTGTATGGTGTGAGAAACAATCTATTTAAAAATTTCCAGGTAAATATTCTCCATTTGAGTGAAGATGTAGTTTTACCAGCTGACTGAAGAATATTTAGTTTATCTTTGTCTGTAGGATTACAATTATTAGTGATAGAGAAAAAATTCCAATAATTATCTGTGTATATATATCCAAATCTGATTTAATTGTTTTATATATGTGTGAAAGACTAATTTTCATTGAATTGTTCTGCTGAGTGAAAACAATTAAATACTGTATAAGTTTTATTCTCTTCCATAAGGATATTAACTGATTTTAACTCATGACTGTTTATCATTTGATGCCAAGCTATCAGGTGCTTTTGTTTGAATAGTGACATTTTATGGTAATCTGTAGTAAAAATGATCCCCTGTGTATAAGCTATGGGGTAAATAAGGAATATCCAACTTTCATATATTTTAAATCCTAACATTTTTAAAGGATTCTAAGATTAGAGTTATGTAGTTAAAGTTAAATGTCTGGGTATGATAGTAAGAGAAAAAAATCTTTAAATCTCTAGATAAATGAGTTGTTTATTAAATTTAACATATATGTATCATTATTACTTTTTGGATTTTGAGATAAAAATAAAATATATTCTTTCCATTATGCATAATATTTGCTGTCTATAAGATAAGAGATTGATTTAATTACTGAAGAGATTAAGTAAAGTTCTAGACTGGGTAATGCAATACCTCCATTTCCCAGCTATACATATGGTATGATAATGCAATTCTAAGTTTAATTGGATGCCAAAGGAATTTTGTAATCATTGTATTAAACTTTCTGATTATTGAATATGAAGGGGGTATAGATATAGACTGAATTATGTATAAAGTTTTAGGGAGTAATACCATCTTTATAACTGACAATTTCTCATCAATCAAGAATCTTATTTTTGACCATCTATTTATTAAATTGTCTATGTTTGTAATACTTTTATTGAAATTCAATTTTAAAGTGTCTTTTATGTTGTTAGTAATAACTATGCCTACATATGTTATTTGTTGAGATTGCGCTATATATTTTTTAAAATTATCTTGTATATTATTTTTTTTGGAACAACTAAAAGGATTTGTGTTTTATTATGATTGAATTTAAGGCCTGTGTTTTTTTGAAAATTATCCATATCATTGAATAAATCTTGTAAAGATGGATTCTTACCAGCCAATGTAATTAATATATCATCTGCAAACATTTGTATTTTTGATGTTTCATTAAAACCCACTTCATATCCTTTAATGTTACTGTTGTCCTTTATCAAATTTGCCCAGGGTTCCATGATTAAAGTAAATAAAAGAGGAGACAATGGGCAGCCTTGTTTAGTGCCTTTTACAATTGGTATGAACTGAGAGTTATTAAAACCTATTTTAATATATGCTTTCTTGCCAGCCAATGTAATTAATATATCATCTGCAAACATTTGTATTTTTGATGTTTCATTAAAACCCACTTCATATCCTTTAATGTTACTGTTGTCCTTTATCAAATTTGCCCAGGGTTCTATGATTAAAGTAAATAAAAGAGGAGACAATGGGCAGCCTTGTTTAGTGCCTTTTACAATTGGTATGAACTGAGAGTTATTAGGACCTATTTTAATATATGCTTGACAACCGCTGTATAATTGAAAAATAAGATTTGTAAATGTTTTTGAAAAATTAAGTTCCCCAAAAATAATAAATAAATATTCCCAATTAATTGTATCAAAAGCACACTTTCTATCTAAACTAATTATAGTTAGATTATTTTTTGAGTTCTTTACTGATACAATTAAGGTTATTATTCTCTTAATGTTGTCATAAGAAGTTTTATTTATTATGAAGCCTGTTTGGTCAGCTTCCACTAAGCTTGGAAGAAAGTTTTTAAGCCTATTTGCATACATAGAAACATTTTGTAGTCCGTATTTGATAAGGAAATAGGTATATATGAATTACATTTAGTGGAGTCGTTGTCATGTTTTAGAATAAGAGTAATAAAGCTATATTTCCATGGCAGTGGGATAATATTTTTATTTTGAAATGTTGAAAACAGAATGTAAAATTGTGAGAGCTTTAATAGGTAAAATGTCATATATTTCTGGAATAATGCCATCATTGCCCAGAGCTTTGTTTTGTTTAAGTTTATTCATTTGCAATTGAATATCTTTAAAAGTAATTTGACTATCTAGTAATTTAACTTGCTCTTCTGTTCATTTTTTTTGTTGAATTTTTATTAATAAATGTCTGGATATCTTTTTTAGGGTTTATTAACTCAGTGGATTGATTTAGTTTGAAAAAGAATTCTCTAAATTCATTTAATATATTATGTAAACCAGAGACCATTTTCTTTTTTTTTTTTTTTTTTTTTTTTCTGTGGTGGATAAAGTTCATTGATGTGATTGAATTTATTTAATCTTTTAGTTTGATTAGCTAGAATATTCAGAAATCTAGGATTTGTTGAAAAAGTAATAAACTTACATTTCTCTAAACTAATCATATGATTTAATATCTCAAGATACTTCTTATTTAAAGAATTTATTTCTTTTCATAGCTTTGTCTTCTTTGTTTCTTGAAAGATCAAGATTCAGTTTATCAAGATTAGATTGTATCTCTTTTAGTTCTTTATCTCATGAAATTCTTTTCTTTTTGTACCGATCAATTATTCTACTGTATAACTAGGACTTCATTGCATCCCAAATGAAAATTTCAGATGTATCATTAATAGTGTTAAGTTCTATAAAGTTATGAACTTCTGCAGACATGAAGGCATTAAAATCATTTAATTTAGTGATATATGCTGGGATCCTTTTTATCTGGACATTAGAAATTGAATGAATATATATATCAAAGGTTATGGAATTATGATCAGAAAGGGGACATGTAATCACATTTATATTAATTAAAGAATCAGCTAAGTTATTGGAGATAAAAACTCTGTCTATCCTTGAATATGAGTTATGTCTATACAAATAAAATGCATAGAAAAGTGATTTAGAGTCTGCATAGTTATTAATGTCCTTTAACAAAAAAGATGCAGAAAATTATTTCAGTAGCCTGGCCATAGTTGAAATCCTTCTTTTACCAATAAAGGTAGAATCTTTGCTATCAAAAATACAATTAAAGTCACCAGCTAATATGATATTATCTTTAGAAAAATGTGCAATGTGTTCCATATGTTGCTGTGCTGAATTGAATCCAAAGCCAGGAATCCAGTATATAATTAGTAAAGTGAATATTGTGTTGTTAAACTCTATAATAACTGTAGCTACCATGCCTTTGTTATCTTGGTATGTTTTAATTATTTTAGGCATAGGTAGTTTATTATTCCATAGTATTGCAAAACCTCTTTTTTTTAGAATGCTCAGAGCTAACCAGAATAGAAAAATATTTAGAGTCTAATTTAGAGATATCATTTGATATCAAATGAGTTTCTTGAAGAAATATTAACTGTGAGTTTTGTAATTTGAGATATTTATTTAAAGATCTTTTCTTGTTAGGATTATTTAGACCATTAATGTTAAGTGAAATACAATGTAAGGAAATCATGACGCAGTTTCTTTATCTAATGCATGTTGACTGTGGGTTTTATTAATTATTTGTCTATATGAAGATAATAGATGTAAGGAATACAACTGTTTATTATACATGAAATATAAAGAAGAAGTATAACAAGAGATATGTTTAAATAGCTTTTAACTTTGCAAATTGTAGTGAACATCAACAACAATGTTATCAAGGAATTGTAACAGAAACTATTAACAAAAAACACCCAAAACCCTTCTGGAGTTATAAACTTCTAATTCGAATGACATCAATCTCTCAAATTAATGTTCTAACTAGCAACAAGTTTCAATTAGGAACTGCCTAGTTATAAGCTGATACATAATTAAAAAGTGTAGCTTTTAAGTGACATTACATCTTCTATGTACAGAAATAAACTTAGCTTAGATGAAATATTTATAAAACTATTAAATTGTTAACTGGTATTAAATAATAATGGGTAATAACATAGGACATTGCTATGTGTATTCAAATAGTCAAATGAACTCTTTTTTAGCAATATATATTAAAATAAGACTATTTACTATCCTAAGTGATTGGCAACCAACTATGATATACTAATAGCAGTTAAATGTCATTTGTATACTATCATTAATATCCATAAATTAAAAAAAATCAAAAATGCAACAATAATAAGCATAAGAATAAGTCTTTCAGACACTAAAATAATCAGCGAATTTTGGGACATCAATCATCAAATAACTATAGATCTTGAAAGAATATCTGCAAGAAAAGTAAGATTGCAAAAGATGCATTTCTAAGTATATCTAATATAGATGCGCTATAACTTTGAGTTTCAGTTGACTGACTTGTTTTGGTGCACTAATAATTCCATTCAACTTTTGTAACCAAATTCCATAATGCTAGTTTACTTATTGTGTTTTTTATCATTAAATTTAACCTTTCCCTTTTCTTCTCCATCTTTCTCATACATCAATATTTCTTAAGTATCACAATATATTGTTGATGGTATTGAAATAAACAAAAGAAACATTGCTCCATTTGACAGGAGAGTACTCAAGACAGTGCTTAAATTGTATCAGTAAGTGTATTTAGATATGATGAGGCTGCTTTTCTTTAGCTAAAGAAATCTTAAACAAAAATCATATAATTTATAAGAACACTTTCTATCATTTACTAAGCTCATATGTCAGTACTCATTGAAATAAATAAGTATGAGGTTAAAGACTGCATTAGGTATACAGGTCAGAATATATAGCTACTTTGTAATGTGACAATACACTAATTTATAGAACAGCTGACCTAGAAAATATATAAAAAAGATACTTAAAAAATATATAAATATAAAACCCTAGTACTAATAACATTTAGTGTCAACAGAATGCTGCAAATGAAATAATATAATTATTTCTCCAGCATAGCACATCCATTGCTCTTCTGTATAATATGACTATATAAAAAGCATGGATAGTTGGGGGTTATATGCATATAACTGAATGGCTACCTATGATTTAGGATATTGAGTTTAGCTCAGCTATGATTCTTTGAATCAAGAGCATAGTATTAAACTATGAACCTATAAATATATGGCCATATTCTTTCTATGAAAGTTTATAGTTTGTTTGTTTGTTTTGCCACTTATGTGTACACAAAACAGGAAATGTAGACCCTGTTACAGAATGCTGCTTGAAACATTCAAGTAACCTACTCTCTGACAAAGTTGTCATAATATCTGGTATAATATTTCTCCTGGCATCTGGTCTGAATCATTAAAGCTGGCTTCAAATGCTGTCTCTGAGCAAGGATGCCGAGATTCTGTTAAGGTTACTCGTAGCTTTCCCAAGATGATTTCACAAGATGATTAAAGCCTTCTTTGCCTCCACATAACTTAGACTCAGAAAGCCTATTGTCTAGACTGATTAATCAGTATGTCCTGTCCACTGCTGTCATCATATATGAAACTTATTGCAAACATATAGTATTGTATATGAACGTGGAGTCTGTGAGTAACATATGAGGTTGTTTTGCATTGGTTTTGTGAAAGCAATCTTGACTTCATAATGGAGTCCTGATTGAACTATTAATGTTCCCCAAAGTGTGCTGGTCATTACATCTGGGGTCTCAGTTATTTAAAGGACTAAATGGGGTAGAGTCTGCACAGTGTAGGGTTGCTTTTTACGGTTATACTTTAATGTAAAACACAAGACTCTTCTCTGAAAACCTTGCACTGGCACCTGTCATTCTACCTAGGAGTGATTGCCTCTCATTTGGTTCTGATCTCCTGTCATCAGAATATAAGTTGGCTATTTTTAACTTAGCATACCTTTGCAAGATCACCTGATTTTGAGCTGACATAGTACAGTAAACTTATAAACATTACAAATAATATGGGGCCATTACTCACCTAACTCCTTCAAGGGCATAGTACATCTAATTTGGAGCAAATGGTGGTGTTCTTTAAACAAAAAAAATCACAGGGCTAAATTATTCTGAATTATGTAAGCATTGCTTCAACTGGGATGCATAAGCCATGATATTATCATGGAATTTGTAGACTCAGTAAAGCACAGCAAAGATTAGAATGCGGCACAAACATTAGCTGAATTCAGTATATTAAATGAATACTAAACAGTATACTAACCAATAATTATTCATAAGTATGCAATTTTCAGAATAATAAAAAAGATACCTAGAAGTTAAAAGAACTACTGGAATCAGGCAATCAAACTCTTTTTGCTTTCATAGCACATTTACCAGCATGAGTATGATCTAGTCCATGCTTTAGCTAGTATAATTTAAAAGTTATTGATAATAGTAAAGCTTATTCAACGGCTTCTATCACATTTAAGAAGAAAATAAAAATTGATGTTTAAGGTATCTTACAGTCTATAATTTCTTCTTGTTGCTCCAGTAACAGCCTATTCCATTCCCATAACAGCTAAATGAAGAAATGTTCAAGAACCATAGCTTTCTGTAACTTCATCAAGCTGCTGATGAATGACAGGACTCCTAAAAATGATAGAAACACATCACCAAGCCGCTGCTTTTAAAAAAATGTTCTAGGAGTTTCAGCAGGAAACGGTAAGCTGTTTTGAAAATAATTAAAGGTTTAGGGTGCCTCACGATGTGCACGAGACATCCCAAATACATACAGAGCATTAACAACTTCAAGTGAGAAAATTGCTCAAGCCTGACTCACTGCTGAGCCACCAAACAAAAACAAAATGAAAGAAGCATATGTTTGAAACAATTCACATAGTAGTGGCATCAAGACACAAATCCCTTACAGTAAAAACATAGTTAAAGGAAAAATCATATGAGCAACACCTCGACCATTCCACAAAGACACCAACCAAAAAAAAAAATGCAAACAACAAAAGCAGAACACATTATCCAGCAAGCAAAGCACGATATTATCCACCAAACCACCATTAACTCCTCACTGCCTTACAAAGCAATGACACAAGAAAGCTATGCAACAAACCCCAAGAAAACAGTTCAAGCAGACCAGAACAATAGCAAAGTTTAAATCTCTATGAAAGAAATCTTTTTATCCCAAAAATTATAACAAGTAGATTAAATAACTAACTAATTCAATAAATATGTTTATAGTGACTATAAGCTTTATATTATTTAAGCATTAATGCCAAAATTGATAGTAGAATAAGCAACAAAGGACAACAAATAAATGATCTATAGCTGGACAGTATATTCTCAAATCTTGCTCTTATAGAGAATGAATTATACCTTATTTTCAGAAATTTATAAAGAAAGAATAAACTAAGTATTATTAATAAGTATATGAAATAGAGCAAGATGTTAACAATAAAGGAATAAATACTGTAGACTAATTAATAGCTAACACAAACCAAAAACATTAAGAAAAAAATAACATCAACACTCACCTGTTGAACCATTTTCTTCTCATTAAACTTCTGGGTCATAAAAAAAAAAAAATTATAAGTGAAAAAACAAGGACATCATAATGCAACTCAAGTCATTTTTTTATTTATTTTTGTGTTCAAGTGTTTTCTAGAATCCATTTTATGCAAATCTTTTAAGACTAGAGGTAGCCCAATACATTTCATCTATTTGTTCCAGTATTTTATTTGTTTTGATAAATGTAATAGCTGTATCTAATTCTTCAAATAATTTTGGACCATCCTGAAGGAAGATTTTTAGCTTTTCTGGGAAAAGCAAGTGTGTTTTTATTTGTGCTTTTTAAAGTTCTTTATGCAGTGGCAAAAATAGTTTCCTTTTGGCAATTACAGAAGAAGAAGAATAGTCATTATCAAAGCATATGATGCTATCTTTGAATGTAATGGGTGAATTGGACCATGCTGACTTTAATACAATTTCCTTATTATGTGAAGATAAAAATTTGACTATTACAGATTTTGTAGAATTACTTTTACTATTTTTAAATGGGACCGAGGATCTGTGAGCCCTTTCAATACCAAAGGAAAGGGCTTCAGGAAGTTGCAAAATCTCAGGTAACCATGAGGATTAAAATTTCTCCATCTTATTTTCTTCAATATTGTCCGGTAGCCCAAAGATCCTGATGTTGTTTCTTCATGAGCTGCTCTCTAGCTCATCAATTTTTGTTTGCAGAAAGGAGTTTTGTTTTAAAGGAAATTCTAAATTGTGCTCATTTTCTTGAATTCTACAGTCCATGTCATTTAATGATGTTTCTATACCTGTAATTTGTTCTTTTTGCTGTTTTAGATCTTGATGTAAAGTCTCAATTTGCTGAGAACATTTTTATTTAAAGTTATCTAGCTTCAGGTCCATTCTGTCTATTTTTGTGGATAGTTCTTTAATGGTGGATAGTAAAGACCGAAGCTCCTTTTTAATTATGTATCCTGGTGAGAAGATTTTGTAAAGCTCATACTGAAGTCTGATGCCAGAAGTTTGTCTCTTATATTTTGATGGAAAAAATAAAAAAATATTAAGATACTATCTAAATAGACTATTAGATGAATCCAAATATATAAAAAAAATATATAGATATATATATTCAAAATTTCCTGTCATAAACGTTTTCATAAGGCAGAGCTGAGAGAAAGTGGTGCTACTCAAGGCTCATCCTAGCCACGCTCCAACATAACATTTGGAGAACAAGATATGTTAAAAGTAAACATACCTGATGTATAAGAATAATGAATTTTGATGCAGATAAGGGGGTGGGAGAAGAGAGAAATACATGCTATTACTACCAGTACAGGCTATATTGTTTGCAACAAAACTCTTATATACTCTACAGGTGTGCCTTTAATTTATGTATACAAGTGCCCTATTGATTCTGTAGCACCTACATACCCCTCAAGCTGTCTACGTGAGACAGTATGGGTCAAGCTGTAACACCTACAGGTACACAACTACAGGGGACTATTACATGTCAGGGAAACATGTGTGACTTCCATGGTGTACTGTGGAATGATGTAGTGTGACTTTGCTACTGAGATAAATCAAGTGGCTGTTAAATCTGTGTCCCAAGGATTTGGCAACAGTGATCACAGTACTTCACAGCATGACACTTCAGAGACATGTATGGTGCACAGTACAGAGAGTTTATGCTTCTAATACCATCCTTGGCAGGCATGGAGTTAGACTATCAGTAGACATTCACAGACACACCAGGCATACAGTCATACTGAGATTAAACAGTTTTATGTGTTTTAATAACTTTTATTAGTTTTGTAGCTGTTGATTTTTATTTTCTGGTGTCTTATCACCTTGCTGAGCAATGCTGTTAGCACTGTGGTACATCTTGACACACAAATTAGTAACCCATTTGAACAGCTACTACAGCCATTTATTTACCTGGAATTCCTGAAGGGAGAACATCTGTTAACACTACATAACAGTTTCTATTAATGTTTAGTAGTACTTATCCCTGGAATCAAACCCCGGTCTGTGTGTGACAAAATGTATATCATACCTAGCATTTATTACACTGAGTTACTGAACCACTGCTGAATATTGATTGACTAATATATGCCTAGAGCTCACCTGATAACAAACTGTGACCTGGTAATAGAGGTAGAGTATCATACACAACTGCAGTGATACTTGAACACACATGCATGAGACTCATGCATGACAGAGATAGTAAATGAACTGTGTATTAATACGTTGAATGCAGGTGTACAAATTTAACCCCTTCTGGATGGGAATATGTGTGATGTGTACAGACCATATTGAAGTGTTGGGTTGCCTACCTCACCCATATACAGTTGCAGATGGTATATTTGCAGTCTACAGCTATTACAGTTTCAAACTTGCCTGCAGCAGAGTAACTAACTTCAGGAATGCATATAGTTAAAATGCAATGGTTAGCACAAGACAATCCTGAGATAAAACACACTATTATACCTTAGCCATTACTATTCTAGGTTCAGATCTTAGTGCTGAACAAATATAATGCATTAAATATTGTAGTACAGCTCCACATCTACACTTTAGCACAACAGCTCATCACTTAACCTTCACTCACTTCATGGTAGTATTCCTGTGTTTACTTCAAAGTACCTGTATTACTTGATTTCTCGACCAACATTCCAAAATACACACATTTTGCACAACACAGCTTTATTAGGGGTGACAGGAAACAGTGACTGGTATACATCTAAAAGTTTTTATTGAAGAACACTTTAGATAATGCAGGTGTTGCAAGACAGCTGTTATTCCACAATTTATGCAGTAGTAAATTTATTTCCTTAACAATTCTGAATGCAGTTGAACTTTATTTCCTTAAAATTATGAAAGCAGTTGAATTTATTACCTTAACATTATAAATACAATTCTACTTTATTACCTTAACATTATTAATACAGTATAAACTTTTATTTCTTTAACATTATTAATACAGTTGTAACATCCTTTCCTTAACATTAGCAGGTTTCATGCTTTCATCTATATTAAACTGTACCTGGCATTACTCACTTACATCAGTCCAGGTCTATGACCACATTCATTACAGTACACTCAAAACAGAATATACATACTGGCAGTTGCTACTGTACTCTTTTTTTATGCCACAGTGGTGCATCGGTTAGCATTGTCACCTCACAGCAAGAGGTTCTCCCATTCGATTCTCGGCTGGAGCACCTTCTGTGTGGAGTCTGCATGTCCTCCCCACAGCTGAGTGACTTTAAAGACATGCAAGTAGGTGTGAGCGTGAATGAGTGTGCCTTCTTTGAAGGTTGGGTGTCGGGCTGGCAACTCAGCACCATAAAAATCCACTGCCAATCATTAGCAGACCGGAGTTCCACTGTGGCAACCCCTAACTGGGAAAAGCTGAAAGATATGGATTGCAAGATATATCTGTACTTATAACACTCACAGCACAACCTGGCCAGGTGCCCTGCATGGGTCTTCATGTTATGAGCTCTCTCCTCTGCAGCTGTGGGGAGAGAAAACACAATTATGCATGCCTGTCTATCACATATTCATACTAGAATTTGGTAAAACAATGCTTACAATACAGGTCTATATCACGAGATCAAAAACACTGGAGAACGAACAACTTAAACATTGAAAATGCCGTTCATCGAAGTCACTCTTGTGGGGGCCTGTGCCCCCCACAAACCCGCTAATTATATATACTGACTCCAAGATTGCACTACAGTGAGGAAAGGGCAAATTTTCCGATCTTCACTGTACCATGATCTCACAATAAACACATTGATGAACAGCATTTTCAATTTTAAAGCTATTCACTCTCCAGCCTGTTTGATTTTGTGATAGGAACCCTTACAATACTTATAAATTTCTGGGGCATTGTTAGCCTAAGAATCTTGGGTCCATGTGGCCAAGATATCCCCCTTCCTATGCTTCAGGTCATCATAATGGTGACACATCCACTCACCTGTGTGGGGGATTCCAGTTGCACTGGTGAGGTTGCATGCCAGCCAGTCCCAGGACACTTAAATAAGGCTGTCCCCTCCCTTTGCCATCATTGGGTCATTTTTAAAAATGCAGTGCTTTGCTTAGCACTGTGCAAACCTGGTGAGCTCAGCCAAACAGTGATTAAACTGGCAATGCTTAGCAATGCTTAGTGGTGCACAAACCAGCTTAACTGAGCTGAGGACTGCTTAAACAGGGTTTGTTTAGCAGTGCCCAAATCAGCTAAGTAGAGCTGCATGTTGCAAGGAAGTGCTAAAACGGGTCCTGTTTAAGCACTGCTAGGCTTGGCTTAGCAGTACTTAGTGGAGCTTAGCTAAGGGCAAACCATATTTAAAAAAAAATAAAATAAATAAAAACAAATAACTAAAATTAAATTAGTTGTTCATTACTACTACATATTATCATGTGTATGTATTTTAATTTCTTTACTTGGAGAGTGTATTTTAGGTATTATAGACTCGTGTGTAACTGGATCTTTTCTCCTCGGGTCTCCACTGATAATGGGCTTCTGGCCCAGCTGAACTAACACAGTTAACATATGTCAATACATACATCAATAAAATAAAAATTAATTTATAAAATTTTGCTATCAGATGTAAAAGCTAAATGGACTGTCTGTGTATTCAATCCATGCTTCTACTATACATAGGCCTGTGACTCTAACCATTCAGCTACATGGATATGATGACTATTGCTATACATTTCTATATAGCTCTCAGCTACATTTAAGCACTGCTGAGCACCACACCATGTAAACATGATAAGCTATGCTTAAACATGACCTTTGAAGTTACAATTAAAAGTATCCTGTTTCTATTTTTAGATGTCTGGCATATGTCCATTGCTAGGCACTGTGTCACACAAACACACACACACACACACACACACACACACACACACACACACACAGGAAATAAAATATGTAACTTTTATATTTCAGTGCCATCTGGCACTTTTGACAGTAGAGGTGGTGTGTTACTCATCTCTGGACACTGTAACACACCCTCTGTACTGATTCAGTAATCATGTTACATGGCTCTCCCTCAGCAGTGCACCTTCATTAATATGCAAGGCATGCTGCCGAGGGGGAGCTGCAGACATGGTCATGGTGCCCTCTGTGTAGGACTTACACTATTCCTACACGGAGTTTATTAAATCCCCACTAAAGTGATTTCATACAAAAAAAACAGCACCAAAGATGTTTGAAGAGAAATACAAGCAAAGGCATTCAGATATGGAACATTTCACAATACAAAAAATAAGAAAACATAGGGGAAAGTAGAAAAGAGGATTAGCAATGGAGAAGTTAAAGAAGTAGAAACTGAAGTTATGGATTACCTGCAAAATGAAGGATTTAGTATAGAAAATCCAACTCTGGTAATGTCATAGCATGGTGGAACAATAACTCCCCAAATTAAGGCGAAGGAGATGGAATGGGAAGCATCTGATCACTTTCCACATGAGAATACTCTGGAGCCTTCACTAGGAAACCAGTGCATACTGAAAGTTCAGAGGGAGTTACACAGCAAGGGAAAGAGCAGGAAATGACACAGTCAGTGTTGCAGAATGATAGGCCAGTGAATTCCCATATGAAAGATCAATGAATGGCACAAGATGCAGCTGAAGATAATATGTCACAGTAAGATGTTATGGAATTTTCTGTAGAATGCCAGTGGGAAACGAAAAATAAAGAATATGCCCTCAGTTTAGAAGAAAATGATCTAAGAGAAAAGTTGCCTGGCTTAATAGAGATGGATAAACATATTAAGACTGATGAAATAAATAGATTGCAAAAAGTCAATAAGAACTAAAATGTTTCAACCCTGATAAAACAAATGAACACAGTAATCAAGACAATTAACAGAAATTCATGTGATATAACAATATTAAATAGGATATGTTACTGTGCAGCTAAATTATTAATAGATAAAATCTTACCACAAAAAAAGCAGGGAAATAAGAGAAAGGAAGGGAAGAAATCAAATGTCATCATGGAAGTATTGGACAGAGAAAACTGTAAAGCAATTCAGATAAGAAGTGTCACTGTTAGAAGAGTAAGAGTACTGAAGAGGGAACAGATCAGTAAAAATACTTAGAGAGATAGATATGATAAAAGCAATGTGCAGTATTAGAAAAAAAAACAGGATCTATTGTCGACTATTGCAAATAATTAAATATATCAGCACATGCAGAAAAACTTAGAAGATATGCTGATAAATAAGCAATTCATTGATGATGCAAAAAAGAATCTTAAAGCAGTGGGAAACAAAGCAAAAGAAATAGAAATACCAATACCACCCAAAAAGAAGAAATACAGACATTTTGGAAAAATATCTAGGAAGACCCTATGGAACATAACAACGATGCTGAATGTATAGAAGAAGTAAAAGAAACAGTAAGTAGTTCAAATGTTCAGGATATGAAATGGGCTGAAGTAACTAACAGAAAAACTGAAAAAAAGTTAAGAAATGCTCCTAAATGGAAAATTGCAGGTCCAGATGCAGTACTGAACTTCTGGCTAAAGGTATTAATATCTTTACTCTAAGATTTAGCCCTAAGTAAAAACTACTTATATGCACACCCTGAGGAGACACAAACCTGGTTAACAGCAGGAAAAATGATACTCCTCCTCCTCCTTAAGAGTAAACCTGCAAGCTATCCTAAAAACTATACACTAGGAACTTGCCTTCTGATGATGTATAAACTATGTACTGCAACTGATGCAGACAGAGTTTGTAGTCATTTAGAAGATATCTCAATCATGGCAATAGAACAAAAGGTAAGACAAGAAAGTTGTATGGAACAAAGGATCAATTGTTGTTCATAATAGAGAATTGTAAAAAGTGGAAGAATTGTGAAAAGGGGAAGAATCTAAGTATGGAATGGATAGATTACAAAAAAGCATTTGATGGAATTCCACATGCATGTTTAAAGGAGTGCTTACAGATGTATAAGATACACCCTACATTGATCAATTACATTACAGTGACCATGAAACAGTGGCAAACTAGTTTGCAGCTAAGCCCTGAGAAAGGACAAATTATTACCCCAGGAATAAAGATTCAAAGAGGGATATTCCAAGATGACTGTTTGCCCCTCTTGCTCTTTTGTATTGCATTTAACCCATTAAACTGTCTACTTAACAGATTAGGTCATGGTTACACTTTAGCTCCCAGACAACAGCAAAGTATAAAGACTTCTCATCTTCTTTTTGTAGCTGATTTAAAACTGTATAGTTCATCAGATGATGTGCTGAAAGCACAACTGCAAGTTGTCAAAACTTACACAGATGATATAAGAATGTGATTTGGTCTTCTTAAATGTGCAAAAGCAATATTTAAAGCAGGAAAGCTGCTACACCAAGAAAATATCAATCTGTGACAGGAATGTGCTATAAAAGAACTTCAGCAGGATGGAGTGTATCAATATTTGGGAATTGATGAAAGATCAACAATAAAATATGACCAAATATTAACAAAATTCGCTAAGGAATATTTTAGAAGACTAAAATTAATAATGAAAAAAGCCCTAACAGTTAAGAACAAAATCCAAGCTATAAAACTAGTTGCTCTTCCTGTTCTATCTCACAGTTTTTGAGTTGTTGACTGGTCCCAAAAGATATTGGATCTGTTGGACAGGAAAACTGCTTCATGATTATCAAACGATATATAAAAATCAGTGTATACCAAAATTATACATTCCTTGTTCTAAGGGAGGTATGAGCCTCTTCAAAATTGATTACATGTATAGAGCTGCAGTCATAGGACTACATACATATCTGCTGACATCATCAAATCCAAACATGGTGAAAGTTTTAAAACATGAAAAAGAAGTCTATGATAGCTTCCCTCATAACCGGCCTTAGACATAGGTCAACTAGGCAGCCTCCTAGGGTGCCACTCTAGCAGGGGTGCTTTTCCAGTATTTATTTGGTGTAGGTAGACCAAGATGGGGGCACCGGGTGATGTGGTAGGGCACCAGTCGACCTAAGGCCGCTCCTGGCTTCCTTACTTAGTTTGGCAGAAGCATACCAATGTCAATTGGGAATGGAATTTAACCTAGAAGTAGACAAAAATCAGGCAGCAACTGAATGTGCCAAAAAAACAAAAGAAAGAATATAAGGAAAAGCATCAGATGAGAAGGTAAGAAATGTGGAAAAGGTATAAATGGGACTGGGACTAATGAGCGAATGGCCGTTTCACCGAATCTGAAATAGCCGTGCATACTTATGTGAAAGTGCTTTTCACCGAAGAAGCCCTTTCGCGGTAAGTATGCCTGGAGGTAGAGGGAGTTGTGGAGGAGTGACTGTTGTGGAGATCGTACTACGGTGTGGTTAAGGGAATTTTTCCCTTTTCCCCACTGTAGTGCAATCTCGGAGTGAGACTAATAAAGTAGGGGGGTGGAGGTGCAAGGGGGCTTGCCCCCCCTGCATAAACACTTTTTTATTCTTTTTTAATGTTTTGTTTTTAACGCGCTTTAACGAGAGTGCTTTTTCAGTAAAGGCACTTTCGTTAAAGTGTGGTCGGGTAAGTTGGATTTGGACCGTTGAACACTGGGGATTGTGCAAATATTGCAATTCTGAAGTAGATGAGACGTATTGCAAATATGAGCCACAAAGCATTGTAGAAAATGATAAAGTTTATATAACATGGGATCAACCATTATCAACAGTTCAAAAAATAGGCAATCTTATCTCCTCTTTATCCCTTGACATCTCTAAAGTCTTTGATGCAGTCTATTACTCTGAACTCCTACCACAGCTATCCTCCATTGGACTATCATCCCCTACCATCTTTTGGTTCAATATTAACCTACCTAATAGACAGCAATGTGCAAAATGGCAAATATGTCTCTCTCTCTTCCTATCTCTTTCCATATCTACCCAATCTTACAGGCATCCTACAATGGTCCATTCTCAGACCACTACTTTTCAATATTTTCATCAGTAACCTGCACACTGCCACTTGTCAAGCCTCACTAATCCAATCCACTGACAACTCTACACTTACATACACGTTTGTTCAACAGTCCTAGATCCGTATAAGTACAGAAAACTTGCAGAACAACCTTGTGTTGATAATCTGATCAGGAATGGTTAAGTAGAGGTGAATTTAAACCAAAAAGATGAAATGCTAATATTGGTGGCCCCGGATACACCTTGATGTAAAAATTCCATTGAACACATGGGAGAAACAGACAAATGCAGGTTCTATAAAACAGAAATGGAAACTTTCACACATCTTGTTGCTGGTTGTGATAGTCTAGTGGCAGAGGGCCTATGTACTGAAAGGCATAATAATGTGGCAAGACTGTTGCACTGGGGATTGTGCAAATATTGCAATACTTTTGTAGCTGAGACGTATTGCAAATATGAGCCACAAAGCATTGTAGAAAATGATAAAGTTTATATAACATGGGATCAACCATTACCAACAGTTCAAAAAATAGATGTGAGAACACCAGATATAGTATTCCATGAAAATACAACAAAAGTAGCATTGCTCATTGAAATTGCTACATCCAGTGATTACAGTGTCTTATCTACAGAGAGACACAGAGTTACATAATACCAGGATATATAGACAGAAATGAGGGCAAACAGAAGAAGGATACCTAAACAGTTCCAATACTAGTAGGAGCAATGGGTTTCATAAAAAAATAATTTACAGTTGAATTTAGATATGCTACCAATGCATGTAACTCCATATGAATTACAGAAGGAGTCATTACTGGGCACATTGCAGGTGCTGCAAAGAGTACTTTTGGCTAAAGTCAAAGACTGAAACAATATTAATTTCATGAACTTTAGCCATACTTTGACTTAGGGATGGGATCCATTCCCATCATGGTATTAGAATTCCAAAAGACTTGGAGGAATTAAATCAGAAGAATATGATCATCAAGAAAATGTCCCATATTATTCCACTATATAAGGGGGGAAATTAAATGAAGTATCAAATTTCAAACCCATTGCAATACTGTCCCCTCCTTTGAAATCCTTAGAAATATATATATATGAGCAAGTTCTCCAATACTTCACGCAAAACCAACTCCTTACTTCTACAAAGCACAGTTTTAGACCCCCACACAGCACAGCCTCCACACTTCTATCCTTCATCGACACTGCAAATAAAGCAATGGACTCAGGCAATCTTATCTCCTCTTTATCCCTTGACATCTCTAAAGTCTTTGATGCAGTCTATTACTCTGAATTCCTACCACAGCTATCCTCCATTGGACTATCATCCCCTACCATCTTTTGGTTCAATATTAACCTACCTAATAGACAGCAATGTGCAAAATGGCAAATATGTCTCCTCTCGCTATCTCTTTCCATATCTACCCAATCTTACAGGCATCCTACAATGGTCCATTCTCAGACCACTACTTTTCAATATTTTCATCAGTAACCTGCACACTACCACTTGTCAAGCCTCACTAATCCAATCCACTGACAACTCTACACTTACATACACATCTAATAATCTGTCAAATCTCCAACAAGTAATGCAAAAAGCATTCTCATCCACTGAGACTTAGTTTACTATGCCAACCTTCTATTAAACTCTAATAAAACAAAACTACTCCTATTAACCCAAAACACCCAGTCAAAGATCTACACAATTTAAAATGTTTTCTCTTGGTAGCACAGAAGTTGTCTCCTATACAAAATTACTAGGCATGATAATAGATTACAAACTCAAATTCAATCTTCACATGTACAATAATATCAAAAAAAAAAAAGATACATCAAAAGAAAGAAATGCTTTGCAGGCAAAATCACTTCCTAAGTTCAGCTACTAGATCCACTCTCACTGGCACTCTACTCCTACCTTCTCTGCTCTATGGAGCCCAATTATTCACCAACTTACAAACTTCCTTAAAGGTATAAATTGAAATATGCTATAACAAAATTGCAAAATTTGCAACCCATGCCTCTCACTACACACACCACTGCTAGCCACTTAAAACTGTAAAATGTCTAGACATCCCTAATTATCTAACCCATGTATAACCACTTACAATACAAAAAAAATGTACATCAGCCATCAGCGTGTCCTGCCCAGAAATCCTGTTTTTCATAGCTGTCACCCAAACAGATCTCTCCAGTCTGAAGACAAACAGCTCCTCTCTATTTATAAATCTAATAGTGCAGAGCAAAGCCTCTACTCCTGCACCATAGCCAAAGCTTGGAACTCACTGCCTTTAGCCATCAGAACAAACTTGAAATTACATGTTTTAAACATATACTTAGACTTCCTTTTTAACTCTTGCCTGTGTTCTTGCCCCATTCCAAGCATAAACCCTTCCTACCGTAAAATACCCCTTTCACTACCACAAATACACTTCCCTCCATCTATACTTAGTCATTCTTATTTTCTTTCTTACAACTACTTCACCATATAATTTAACTTTTCCCGATGTTGAACTGCTTTCTGATCCTATATCTGTGTAATAATGCTGTCAACGTTTTGCCACATTTCTGATATCTACTTTTACTCTACTGCACATCCAGAGTTTTTATGTATGGACAGATAGCACACATCCTTCTTAACATTTCCTATTCATCTCCTTTATTTCAGGTTCACTGTTCATATAGAAAATGTTTTGCTGCTGTATAATATTTATAAAGAAAAATGTTTTGTTACTGTATTACATTTAAAGTAATATGTCTATATGAGTTTGTAATGTAAAATATCTATTGCTATAATTTTGCAATGTATAATATTTGCAGAATGATTTTTATGAGGTATCCTGGAGCTTTTCTTCCCAGTCCTCCACTGAAGTCAGACTTTCCCAGTAAACAAATGACACTAAATAAATAATAAATAATTTGTGGGATCAAATGTGCAAAATCACTGGGTTTGAGAAGGTTCAGACTACCTGTCTCCCACTAATGTGGGGGGGAGACCCACTTTCCTCCCCTCCTACCCATAATTCCCCAGCTACCCCTATGATCCACACATTTATTCCCACTGCTCTCTTCTCACATATTAAGCCATCACAAACCTGTTTAAAGGCATAGCAACATAATTAGGACAATTTCCAAGCAATTACCCACCCCATACCATCTGGTTTATTATCAAAATTTCAGACGGCAGTTACGCAAACATGGATGATCGAAAGGCTGTTTTCAAGTTTGTGTAATGCAGAACCCAATATGTTTGACTCCACAACAGTAAATGCTAGTGTGCATTCACTGTTGTGAAGTTGACATTCTGACTGAATATTACCCTACAGTGCGGATCGGGAAATTTACCCTTTTCCTCACTGTAGTGCAATCTCAGAGTTTGTATATATAGTTAGCAGGGGGTGTGGGAGGGGGGGTTGTCCCCCTGCATAACATTAGGTGGAAGTCACTGAAAGTCAAGGGAAGTTGGGTAATGTCAATAATGTCGAACATCGACTTACCTACATTACCGCTTTCATTGTTTGGAGTACACAATGTTTCTAATTTCAATGTTTTTTTTCGAGTAAGTCATTACTCCAAGTGTGTTTCAGAATGTTGATAGTAAACCTTCCATCCAGCACAATACTATTAATATTTTCTTTCCCATTCACTCACTCACTCAGTGTCTACTCTGTTAATACAGCATCCACCACAGTACTTCTGACAATCCCTTTCTCACTCAGTCACTCAGTGTCTACTCTGTTAATACAATATCCACCACAGTACTTCTGACAATCTCTTTCTCACTCAGTCACTCAGTGTCTACTCTGTTAATACAACATCCACCACAGTACTTCTGACAATCTCTTTCTCACTCAGTCACTCAGTGTCTACTCTGTTAATACAGCATCCACCACAGTACTTCTGACAATCTCTTTCTCACTCAGTCACTCAGTGTCTACTCTGTTAATACAACATCCACCACAGTACTTCTGACAATCTCTTTCTCACTCAGTCACTCAGTGTCTACTCTGTTAATACAGCATCCCCCACAGTACTTCTGACAATCTTTCTCACTCACTCACTCAATGACTGCCCACTGGATATCCTTTTGCACTACTAGACTCATTTTCCTTCCTATTTAAAAAAAACAACCTCTTTCTTTCCTAACCCACCTATGTGGTACTATACACACCTTTACTTCATTAAATTTACTTTGACACCAGACTTCACATCAACTCTTCCCTTTTCAATCTTACCAACTTATTCATGTTCATACTTGGTATTGTAAACTGCTATCTCTGATTTACAACTCTCTCTCTCTCTTTCATTTCTTACTGAATGCACTTACTACTCTTATGTCTCTTAAGTATCCATGACATCACTCTGATGTACCTAATATTATAACTTCATTGGCTCTCCATCTCATCATAAGTAAATACATTGTTCAGAAGTGTAACTATTTTTCTTGTTCTATTATTTACTCTCCTCACTGACTATCAAATTATTCTTACACCCAAAATTTCCCTACCCACCATAAACCTCTATTTAAACCAGTCTACCCAAATGTCTTCACCAGAAATTACCCCACATTTATTTAGCAGCTCACCGACTCTTTACTTTAAATACAAAAGTATTTTGCTCTCCTCACTACCACCCCAGAATCAAGCAAATATAAAATAAAAATGACCATAATAAAGCCACTTCAGTCTCTGCAATATTCTTCAATAATTAAATTTTGTGGTGATATACACCCTAACCCAGGCCCTTCTTCCATCTCTACCACACTCTCACCCACATCTCCTCTGGTCACTTCTAACTAAACTTTACCTCCATAAATATACATAATAAAAAACTCAGAAATTATTCCCCAGGATACAACATCATTAGAGCTGAAAGCTAAACAAACAATCTAAAGGTTAGCAATTCTCTACCCTAACACATATGATGTCTCTTCTCTTACAAAAACTCTGTCCAACTTCAGTAATGCAGAGCTACTTCATTCATAAATAAAATTAAATGACTTTGTATAATTGTTCTATATATCCCCCCTGGAAACAAGGTATCCACCATCAGAGACATCCTTTACCGGATCTCAGGCAATATTACCATTGAAACAGTTATATTAGATAATGTCAATATCATCTGGAGTACTTTCATTTTGACTATCCTTATTGCATCAGCTTTCATGGTGTCAAGTAGCTTATTAAGTCTCCTACATGCTATAATAAATCCATGGACACTAGTCCATTCTTGAATGGATTCTTGGTCTCTGACCCTTGAAACTACACCACCTCAGAAACCCTTCCTGAATCCCTTTCTAATCACTGTTCTACATATACTATCAGATGTATTACTCACCACACCAAACAAGTATTCAAATATAATTGTAATCTCTCAAAATGTATCCCTGAATCATATTTAGCTGTGGTAAATTCATTAATCTGGACTAATTTAAATGCCTTTGCATGAGAGAAGGCAGTAGAAAGGTCCAATTCAGCACTGTATGCATCCTAGAAGCAACATTGACCACTACGTAGAAAACGAGTAAATTCTAACCTTTTCCCGTGGCTTACTAATCAGAGTAGAAGTCTTACACAAAATACTGGCAAGACATAGAAAGACTAGCAGAAACTTAAAACTTCCCTAAACCTACAGTGCTTTAAAGAACTTTGCAACCTTACCAAAAAGCAAGGCAGCCGTGATAAGAAGGAATGCTATTCTGATTTATAAAACAACCATTCATGTAACTCCCCCCCCCAAATTTTGGTCATCAATCAAACAAATTTTTACACCTAGGAACTAACAATGTCCCTAACCTGGTCCCAGTAAATCACCCTTAGAAACAACCACCATGTTTAAATTGCATTTCATTGACAGCATAGCTGCCCATATCAATGAATCCTTTCCTGACTTATGTGACTTGTCTAATACCATCCACTAATACCGCCACTCTCAAACTAAAGCCTGTCGTTACTTCCTTCATTAGAAAAATTGCCTAAACTTAAACCCTGCTCATCCTCTACTGATAACCATTTTGTAGAATTCTTCAAAAGTGCTGCTAATACCATTGCATATCCAGTTCCCATTCTTATAAAAAGGTAATTACAGGAATCTTATATTCTTGCAGTCTGGAAAAAATACATCTCATTCCTCTCCACAAAGGTGGCAGTTCTCCTGAGATATCTTATTTCAGAAATATTGCCATGTTATTCCCCCTCTCAAAAATATTGTTAAAGGAACAATTACTAACCAATGCTTGACATTATTTTATACCTGCCAATAGCACAACACCTTCACTCTTAATTTTTACAGATAACACAAATCAAGCCAGGATAGAAATAAACTAGTAGCTTTGTCATTCTCACACTTATCAAAGGTTTTCATAACTATATCTCATAAAAAAAACTCCTATAGCTGTCCAAAATGGGTATTTCACAGCCTTCTCTTCAGTGGTTTAATAATTACTTATCAGAACACTACCAGGAGGTCAATGGAATTCTACCCTTTCCCTTAGCGATCCATCATTGCAGGTGTCCTGTGAGGCTCTGTCATTGTTCTTCTTCCATTCAATAACTTTATAAACAATCTTCATACTTCTATACAAAAAGCATCCCTCGCATAATACGCAGATGATTTCACCATTATCTGTCTCTTAGATAATCTAAAACATTTAGAAAAGATTACACAACACAACTTTAACTATATTGAAAATTGGCTTTCTAACTACCAACTCCTTTTTAAAAGAAAACCCAAACCACTTTTATTTTTCCCTTACCACTTACCCATGAGGAACATACATTTAAAATCACATCCATAAATGAGACTCCAAATTAAATAGTGTTCCATACTAAACTGCCTGGCATTGCAATAGATGACATCCTCAAATATAACCTCCATATACAGAGCACTATGTAAAAAAACTGACAAAAAATAAGAATGCCATACAGAGCTAAAAAAATTCCTGGGTGCATCCCCCAGAGTCACTTCCCCCTCTAGTATATGATTCTTCCATCTTGATTGACCTTCAGGCTACTCTACAATCTAGCACAAGTAAAACCAGCTGCAAAACACGAACTCAAAAGAGAAAACTTGCAGAGAAAACCAGTTTAATAAAAAGCAGAGCTTTCGGGCGTAACCCTTCTTCAATACTAATACATTCAAACACTAAACTCTAGAAGCTTAAATACAGATCTAAAATCACATGACCAGCAGCCAAATGAAATCATGTGACAGAAAACAAATTAAAAATTAAAGACATATACATATAAATATATTAAAAGATGTGTAGATACACAGTATAAAATATTTACTTTACAATATTACGTAGCTTAACTAACACAGGTTTTAAACTGACAGTGCTATTTAAACCAGGATGAGTGTCAGCAGCTAATCTCAATATCCATTCAAATTCTTTGAGCTCAAGGCGGTTGTTGACATCACCACCTCTTTCATTTGGACATAGAGCATCAATCACTCTAAACTTAAATGTATGTGTTTCACCACAAGTTTTAATATGTTTACATAGTGCATTATTGTCACAATTTCTCCTAATTTCAGAATTATGGTCTATAACACGTTCCTTAAGCTTACGTATTGTTTTTCCCACGTAAAATGAACTGCATGAGATGCAGGTAGCCAAATAAACCACAAAAGTGGTGTTACAAGTAGCTGTAATTTTAAAATTAAATACTTGTCCATTGGCAGGATGAGTGAAAATATCACTACCATTCCCTAAGATGTAAGCACAGGCAACACAGTTAAAACATGGAAAAGTACCAGTTTTAGCAGCCAATTGTGTATAACATGGTCTATAAAAATCTTTATAACAGAGTAAACTTTTAATCGTCCTCATATTTTTATATGTAAAATGTGGCTTGGTGCCCAATATAGTTTTTAGTTCATCCAATGCCATCAGAATGGGCCAGTTCCTGTTAATAATTTGTCTAATTGAACTTGACCTACCATTAAAAGTTGTGACGTACCTTATTTCATGTTGAGTAATGGTGTTATTACACTGACTATCTGTGAGGCTTGACCTATCTTCCAAAAAAGTTGGTATAAGTGATGTCTGCCTAGCTTCCATTACATCAGATTTAAGCTTGGATGATAAATTCATATCATATCCACTAGAAAAAAAGTCCTCTGCCATATTATCAAGTTGTGAAACAAATGTAGTATTATCAGTAGTTAGTCTACTTGCTCTAATAAATTGAGATTTTGCTACACCTTTAAAGACATGTGGCGCGTGCATACTACTGTGATGCGTATATCTTCCATTACTAACATCCTTTCTATAAATACTAGTGTTTAATATGCCATCATTCAATTGCAGTTTGACATCTAAAAAACATATGCTGCTGTCAGACATATCCATTTTAAATTTCAAAAAATTAGTACTAGAATTTAAATAATCAATGAAAATATTCAAATCATCCAAAGTACCATTCCATATTAGTAGACAATCGTCTATAAATCGCTGATAGAAACTAATGTTACTAAGAAATAGATTTTGTGCATTAAACAAATAATTGCATTCCCATTGGTAAAGCACTAAATTAGCGTATGTATTTGCTACGGATGTGCCCATAGCTACGCCTGTTAACTGAAGAAATAAGGTATTATTAAACATAAACACATTGTTCCTCAGAACTACATCCATAAGGCAACAGATATTGCTAATGAGCCTATGGTCAGGACTAGGTTGAGAAGACAAAAATTCTCTAAGTAGTTCTATTCCCACATCATTGGGGATAACTGTGAAAAGGGACATGATATCAAGCGTCACTAAATAATATTTCTTGGTATTTAAATCAGTTTTTACATGATTATACCATACCCATAGCTTTGACAATAAATCGCAAGTATCCTTTAGAATAGAACTACATTTAGGTAAATAAACTTCTAATTGCCTATGCAAATAAACTGATATGGGTTCAGTAACCCAACCACCTCCAGAGACAATCGGTCTCATGGGTGGATTTTCCAGGGATTTATGAATCTTAGGGATCCCATATAAATGTGGAATCAGAGGACAAGGTACTGTAAAATAGTTAAAAAGATCAATATCTATGTCATTATTAAGCTGCAGCTCATACACAACCATGTTCACATAACTTATACAATTTTTTTACATCAGTTCTAGTGATAACTTTAAAGGCAATATCATCATTTAAAAGCAGAGAAACAGCTGAAAAATAATTATCACGATTCATTAACACAGCCTTGCCACCTTTATCAGCTTGTTTTATAATAATGTCATTACACTGCTGTAAACTTTTTAAGGCTTTATACTCAGAGAAGCTTAAATTATATGCCTTGTTTTTAACAGGTTTTAAATAGAGTTCTCTAATCTGAAACTCGCAAATGTCATGAAAAGCCTTTAGTACAGGAACACTAACTGGCATAAAAGTGCTACTACATTTACAACATTTTTCAGGTGCAGGAGTATTACCAAATAGCAGTCTTAAGTTGAGATTTCGAACAAAGATTTTTAGTTCTGTTAAAGCAGAGGCAATATTGTCACAACCATATGGTATAAATTTAAAACCTTTACTGAAAAGTGAAAAGTGCGCTGATTGTAATTCAAAAGTGGAGAGGTTTAATACACTGTTCATTTGCGACTTATTTTGTTCAGTCCTAAAGGGCTTTGATTCTTCCTTTTGTTTGTAGATGTAATTTGTGTAGATAACAAGCCCCTCGACTTGGGGGATTTATTTCCAACTGCTTCTGGTTGTTCTAACTGAAAACGCTTAGGTACAAAGCTAAAAGTAAGTTGTTGAGTCTTTTTTCCAGTTAGCGTATTCACATTGTCAGCGCCATCATTCTTACTTCGCATCCTAACAGATGCGCATGCGCTGCTGGTTACAGACGTAGGTGTAGGTTGGACTATCCCATCAGATTTTGTATTGGGGGGAATCTCTTTAGTTGTAGGTGTTTCTACGACATTAGTGTTGCATACAAGTTCATCAAAAGTATCTAAGGCATCAAGTGCTTCTTTATAAGTAGGCTTTTGATAATTAGAGGTTGTATGATAATCAGATTTAGGCCAAGAGAAAATATTCCCCTTTTGGAAGTCCCCAATGTCACGTAAAAGTTTACGTTTCTTAGTAGCTTCCATTCTTATGTCGAGGGTATGCAGTCTATCTAGCATTTGCTGATAGACAGGAATTAATTTAGAAAAAGCAGAAAGTTCCATAATGGCATTTTCCATGGTGAAGATTTCTTTTTTATATTCATCTTCTATTTTAACAAAGAAATCATTCATTAAGCACATATAGTCTAAAGACAACTTGATGTTCAACTGTTGCCATGATTTTAAAAGTTCAAGAAAAGTATTGCCATATGAAGGCATTTTAAGAATCCTAAGCCCACGTGGGACAATACCTCTTTCCACATAAGCTAAAAAGCTAAAACGCTGCCACTGCAAGTGTTTAAATGCAGTTACCTTTCTCTCTAATTGTTGCAAGATTTTATGAAACTCTGCCAGGCTTTCTGGCTCAGGAACAGCATCAGACGAAGTAGCAGAGTTTGTAGAGTCCACACAGTTCAGTAAAGGGTTGGTCTCAATATTAATCAGAGACTTTAAAGAATTCAAGCTAGTTCCAACTGCCATATCCAGGCTAAGGGCTGTGAGATAGACCACCAACAGGAATTCCCAATAACAGCAGAAACAGTAACAGCACAAGTAAAACCAGCTGCAAAATACGAACTCAAAAGAGAAAACTTGCAGAGAAAACCAGTTTAATAAAAAGCAGAGCTTTCGGGCGTAACCCTTCTTCAATACTAATACATTCAAACACTAAACTCTAGAAGCGTAGAATACGTAAGCTTAAGGAACGTGTTATAGACCATAATTCTGAAATTAGGAGAAATTGTGACAATAATGCACTATGTAAACATATTAAAACTTGTGGTGAAACACATACATTTAAGTTTAGAGTGATTGATGCTCTATGTCCAAATGAAAGAGGTGGTGATGTCAACAACCGCCTTGAGCTCAAAGAATTTGAATGGATATTGAGATTAGCTGCTGACACTCATCCTGGTTTAAATAGCACTGTCAGTTTAAAACCTGTGTTAGTTAAGCTACGTAATATTGTAAAGTAAATATTTTATACTGTGTATCTACACATCTTTTAATATATTTATATGTATATGTCTTTAATTTTTAATTTGTTTTCTGTCACATGATTTCATTTGGCTGCTGGTCATGTGATTTTAGACCTGTATTTAAGCTTCTAGAGTTTAGTGTTTGAATGTATTAGTATTGAAGAAGGGTTACGCCCGAAAGCTCTGCTTTTTATTAAACTGGTTTTCTCTGCAAGTTTTCTCTTTACTCTACAATCTAAACAAGAATAGTGTTACCAGATACCTAGGTCTGAAGCTAATACAATCAAAGAACACATAATTTTTCTGCTCTAAAAACTGGCTAGAATTATCTCAACAGCTTAATTATGCTCAGTTTATTTTAACAAATAAAATTATACATAATTCAACTTCCTGGCCAATGTAACTCTCAATCTCTTAGCTCATGAAATTTGGACAAAATAATAGGGGAACAAAGAACCAAAAATAAGGAAAGATTTTAAATATTACATTTATATACTTAGAGCATTGTTAGAATAACAGGATTTGTGTTAGCATACATTTTCTGAAGGACATGATGTTTGAAACTCAGATGTATGTTAATATTTATTGACTTCAGTCCTGAGTGATTTGTAAAAAAAATACATAAACGTTATGAGGAACAGTCCAAAAATGTGAAATAAAAATCTGGACATTCTGCAAAAATCTGGACAGTTGAGGGGTATGCTGCCCAGCTATAAGTACAATTCTCTCTGTCACTAGCTCCCAAATTATCACATTTAGCTTTTGAGAAAAGTCTACTCGACATCTATAAATATAACAAAAACTGTGGTCAGAGTCTGTACTCACACTGTGTATCAAAACTCCGGAATACAATCCATGCCCCAATCAGGGCAATATATAGCATTTAATTTTTAAGCTGCAATGAAAATAATTCCTCTCTAACTCCTGACTTTGTTCATGCTGCTCTTCTCCTGGAAAACGATTTCACCTTCTGTTCCTCTAAATCTTATAGACACCTTATCTCACCTTTTCCTTGCTTTATTTCTTCTTACATTTATTTTCCTTGTTATTAATCTTGCTTTTACTCTTTATTTCTCTGGTCTCCCATGTCTACTCCACTCATCACTTCTAACAGACACTTATTTCTCATTCTGTCCTCCCTTCCTCTCCTCCTCCTTATCCACTATTTAAATGTTCCACTCTGACATTTGCTTTACAAGTGAGTAATAAAGTCACTCACTCACTTATAACTTATCAACATGTTTCAATCATACATGATATTGTGTTTATGTTGTTTTACTGATGGTATATGTGTATTATTCTACATGCCATATGTGTATCAATATTTGCATTAATGTTTGTATTTATAATATTTTGTAATGTGATGTCAGGTTTCATGTTATGTATATGTAGCTTCTGTTCGTATATTTGTGGAGCTTTTCTCCCCAGGCTTCCACTAAAAATGGGTAAAATTATCCATTTGGACTTTTCCGATAAACAAATGTCAATAAATAAATAAATTACAGATGGCATTATAATAATGAAAGATTTTCATCAGTTTATATATTTATAAAAGCAATTTAGTAGAGCATCTTGTTAATTTTGGGGAAGGGGCAGCAACTGAATAAACCTAGGGATACAACTCTGCTTAAGGTGGAAAAAGGGTGGAGGAAAAAACAACAGACCCATTCATAATAGTATGCAAGTCTAGTGTTAGAAAATTCCTAAGGTACTAAAATTTGCATTAGGATATAAAGAGAAGAACCCCCACATTATTTCCAAAAGTATATATCATGGTGAAATGGGGTGCTAGGAAAAGTAATACACCAGGCCTCATCCCACAGCCGTTCCAGTGTCACATTACTTGGTGTTCTCTCCCTAGATACCATAATCACTGTTCAAAGCTGTCAGTGTTCATACTGTTTTCTTATTTACTTTTACGGTAATTGCAGAGATTTGATTTAAAAACTGTATTTCAGATTCTATAGCACAAACACTAATGGCCATTTGCTAAACAAAACAGTCTCACATTAAAAACAGACTTAGCATAAGCAACAGTATACAATAAACTTCTCTTCCCTTGTAATCATTACATTTATATTGACAATTACATTCATTGAAAATGCATTGAAACTCACATTCATTGAAAATGCAACTGGACAGTGGTGGATTAAGTGTACATTTATATCCAGAGACATTCATCAAACCCAGCAATTATGGCTACAGTGTTAAATGCAACCTTCTCAGATGTCTGTGTTGGTCTGTCATGGTAATGTTGAATTAAATTGTTATTTTGGACTGCAGTATTGATGGTCAGTATCAAAAATGGGATTGTGCCATAGTGAAAATATCAAAACTTTTATAGTAATGTCGAATAGTGTCATATTCAATGTTTGACATGCAATACAGCAGTTCAATCAACCCTATAGCATGCATAGTACTATATTAACGTAATACAATGTTAAATGTAAACAGTAGCTTATGTAACGATTCTGGAAAGGCATATATAGGTCCATTACATTTAGTATCAGTGTATACTGTTGGGAATATGTTCTGCCATCGACATTGTCATACTAGATCATGCAACTACCCTAATAACATGAAAACCATACTTGTGCAGACCAGTCCAGTGAACAGATATTTGTGTTAGCCAATCATCAAATCAGTAAGATATCTAAATGTATAAAGTAGCATTGCATTCCATATAGACCTGCACCAAAACACCAAACAGCTGGCAAATTAAAAAGAGCAGTGATGAGCAACCAGTTGCACAAACTCTTCTGGACAAAATTGCTCTCACTTGGCCAGTAATTTCTCAAACATTACTTCCTTATCCATCAACCTGTGCTTTTTAGGAGATGACACTACACAACACAGCATCCTGCACTTAACATCTTCTAAATGTTTTTTCTCCAAAGTAATAGTATGCAAGACATCCATAATATACATTTTTTTCTTGCCAAATAGACATCTGAGATGGTGATGTCAGCCCTCCACTGCATTATGACTTTGGGAATACCCAAGTCAGCAGGTATCCCACTGATTCCAGAATACAACATCGAACAATGGAGGTTGTCTCTCTGAAGTGCAACTATGTATACCGTAGTGTCCTGGTGTACCCAAAATGTAATTATGTTTGAAGAATTCACACAGTCCTTTCTCACTTTTTGGCATTGCATCCTCAATGGTTTTGAAATAGGTAGCATAAACTTGGGGAGAAACGAAAGCTAAAGCAGGAATTTGCTTACACAGAAGGGCAAATTTAGTACCATTACCTGTCGCTCGTCCAGTCAAAACAGACAAACAGCTGTGGGTTCAGTTCAAGCAGCTTATTACACACAAATACATCAGGAATGAGGCTTTGTAACTTAAACTTAAAAAAACATAAACAGACTGAGTACTACACTCATACATGTTAACATTCTGGCTGTTCTCTCAAAATGGCACTGCTGCCTGCGCATGCTCACTATTTATAGGCATGTGCCTACATCTGGAAATGCTTCTTAAAGGTACATACACACTCTCTGTTTTACATCCTGCCTATGAGAAATGGCTCATACATCAAATGACAGTATTCAATGACATGCAGAAATGATCTCTTGACATGCAATCATACAGAACTAATTCTTTGACATACAATCATACAAAACCAGACACATATAAAACAATCATGTTCAGGTTGTTGTGTATTTTACACTAGGTCTAGAAGTACGACCTGATCATGTAACATAAAAGTCAGAATTGGATCTAGCAATGGGGACGGTCTTCAAGGAATGTTCAACTTTGGGGACAACTAAGACATCATCAGGAATGGAAATGGATACTGAGACATGTTATTTGGCATGAACATTATCTGGGTTGCTCTGAGAACTACAGTCTGTATCACAGGTATGATGCTAAAATATTGTTTCTGATACAGGAAGAAGATGCCTGTGGTTTCTCCTGTATTCTATACCCTCAGATTCCACTAAGTAGGATCTCAGCTCAGCACATATACCTCTCACTTCAACAATTCGATCAAAGCCTTTCGCCGTTTGCATCCTCACTGTCTCTCCTTCTTTTAACGGACAAAGAAATCTGCTCATTTTTTCATAAAATGGGCGACAGGTGTTCCACAATGGAAGTCAACCCGTCACTGGTTAGATCAAACCATAAACTAATCACTGTGGATGTCCACACCACCACCCCCAACTAAGGAAATCACAGTAAAAACATTTTCTAAAGCAAACTTTGCCTTACTTAAGACAGAGGTGGTAAGTTTCACAGCCCCCACGCTAAAGGATAACGCTGCCCAAGATGCAGAAACCTTTACAAATGCACTCTATGAGCACCTACAAGGATGCATGGATCATGCCATCCCTAGCAAACCAAGACTCACTGCTCTAAGAGAAGGAAACCAGTCTGGTGGACCCCTGCCATAAACAGGCTATACAATAGAAGGAGGAAACTAGTTCAGAAAAAAGCAAATCCCAAGAAGGAAAGACATCTCTGATCAGTATCAGTAAGAAACTAAGGTCCCTCATAAAATCATCCAAGGCTAACTTTGAAAAAAAAATAGCCAAGGATTCAAAAGATAACCACAAAGCCTTCTTTAGCTATGTTAAGAATCTAAGTGGCAACTTGCAGATATGCACTGAACTAGTGCAAAATAGCACAAAATATACTGAACCTACTGATATTGCCAACATCCTGGCAGATAGATTCAGTGCAAACTTCACCCTCCTCTCACCCCCAAAAGGGCCCACAACAATATCGGAAAAGTGTAGTGTCCCAGAAATCACAGATGCACAGGGGAAAACAGCCCTTTCAAAAGCCAAAAACACAGCGTCAATGGGGCCAGATGGTGTCCCAGGCTGCATCTTGCACAAACTACAGAACGAACTAAGCCCCCTGTTAGAAAAATCTACATGCTGCCTAGAAAAATATATTTACAATGTGTGCTGCTTAGAAAATATATTTACATACATGCTGCCTAGAAAAATATATTTACAATGTGTGCTGCTCAGGAAGATGTGCATTTAATCATTCAAACATATATGAATTGTGTGATCAAATATATAGAGAAATGTGTGCTTTAGTTAGGAATAAATGTACTTAAATCCATAAAGGTTAGGTAATGCATTTAATTCTGTCTTACTAGAATAACAGTAGAAATAAACCTGCATATTATTGCTTGAAGCACAAGCTGCAGTGTAATCAGAAATTTGACCTTGGCAGCTTGCAGATGCAGTCTGGCTCATGTCTTTCAAGTAAAGATTATTTTGCAAAATTAGAAAATAATAAATCTGTTCGCATGTATGTCCTCTTTCCTGCCTCCACCAGGGAAGTAGCCTTGTGCGCACTATCTCTGATAGTGCGCAGCTGGGGACAAGAGAAACAAAAGGAGGCTTTAAGGAAGACTTACATCTATTGTATTTGAACTAATCAGAGAACCTTGAATTGGCTACATCCTCAGGAGGTCATCGTGACTGACCAGCTGTTTGCAAGGCTGCAACATTCTCATGGGAAAAGGACTTTTGAAAAACACAAACTCAGCACTTTTATGAATAACTATGATGTAAAGACCCTGTCACTGACCACACCAGTAAGGTGGGCAAAACTGATAATGAAATGTATATAACCAATGTGTTTTGGTCAATAAAGCAGTCAAAATTCTATACAAACTTTGTGTATGGTTTTGCCTCCTAATGTACATTAGTGATATCTGAGTTTCTCCTGCATTATTGTTTGTTATTAATTGACATTGTGTTTGAATAACTCAATGATTTTTACAGTCTGACTCTAACAAATTTATTTAACATCTTGGTCCTAATCGTGCGGAATTCCCTTGGTAAGCTACAGGTCAGAATATATAGGTGGTATTGAAGTCTGCAGAAGAAGGAAAGACCTCCGACTGAATTGTCGTGCCTAAAGAGGCTGTCCACTTATCTGATCTGTGGCGAAAGCGGAAAACTGGGTCCTAAAAGCCTATCAAACATAAGCAGGAGGCTCGGGTAAGCAGAATTCCTCTCTTTGTTTTTGTTTTAGATCAGGGACCAGGTTACACTGTGCTATTGCTAAGGTTTGTGATAGCAGGGAGAGAGGTAGTCGAAGTATTGTATCTTGAGTCATAGATCAGGAAATAAAGCAAAACAAAGTAAACAGTCATTCTAGACACTACTGTGAATACGGGAATAGAGATACCACGTGGTACAAGAGAAAGGGTTACGTAACAGTTCTGTTGTTGTTTTCTCTCTCTCTCTCTCTCTCTCTCTCTCTCTCTCTCTTCTTTTTTCTTTCAGAGACATGGGAAACGAATGCACTAAAGGGTCACGTGACCCGCCCCTAACAGAAGATGCAAAATATATGCAATTACAGAGAGCAGATAATGTGAGATATTTTGCAAAATGTGTTAACAACTATAAATTTGATAGTAAACTAGATAAACTTTCACTAGTTAAACTCCTTAAACAAGTTTTAATCTGATGCAGGGCATCAGGCAAAAGAAAAACAGAAGCTTAAAAAATTCTGAAACATTTTTAGACAACAGAGTAAAAGGTCTAACAGACAGGATCTCTGAAAAATGAAAACTTAGAGTAGACTGGACTTGCATTAATTAATGCCTACAACAGGAAAATGAGACAGTAGATGGATATTATGCTAGATTATTAAAATGCTTAAAATAACAATTAAAAAATATATATATATATATATACATTTTTAAAAGGTTGCATTGCCTCTGTTAGTAGTTTTATTACAAGGCATATGATAAATCACTGAACAAGCAGGCTGCAAGCCTTACTTGAGTATGCTAGACGTACTGAAAGACACTTTAATAGTAAAAAGAAAAAAAAGGGCACAAGTCTTCACTGTTGAAGACGGAGCTGAAGTATTTGTATTACAGTCAGGTAAAAAGGGCATCTAGCTAGGGACTATAAACAAAATAAGAAAGCAATAACAGAAGATAAAGGAGATGTGGACTGACTATATAATAGTGATAATAACCAAAAATCATCAGGAAAGGTTAATAAACAAAAAGAAAATGTGAATGTAGTAGAGGGAATAGAGGAAGTACAAACAGATGTAAAGAATAAAATGAAAATAAAATTTTAGATTTAGCATTGTTGAGCCTGGAGCTCTACCTAGCAAATACAAAACCAGAAGTAACACTTCTGGTGGAGGGAAGAAAGGTCAAATTCCTGTGTGACTCAGGAGCGTCACGGACTTTGATACACCCTCCAAGTTACCAAAACATTCTAAATCACCTAATTATATATTAGTAAAAGCAGCAAATAGACAGCTATACAGGGAACCACTTTCCCATAATATAGCAATAACTGACCCTGTTTCAGGTATGACTCAGAAAAGTAAAATTGTAGTTTCTGCAAAAATATCCAGTAAACTTACTGGGAAAAGACCTTGTGCAGATATTTGGCATAGCAGTAGTTCCTACCATGCAGGGTATGGAAGCACAAAGACAAATGAATGCTCTTGTGGTGTGATCAGAGGGTGAAGCCTATTATTGGTACAGCCAGGACCTAGTTATGATTGGTCCAGGGCAGTAACCAAAGAACTGATAAACGTAGCCATCAGTAAGGTACCCTCCCTTGACACTGATCAGCGGCACTTGTTACATTGTACTCCATACTACTGTAGCACACCAGGACCTAATAAAAAATATAAGTAAAAATCCTGCTGACAAATTAATATTACAAACTTTATGCTGGGATACTGAGGGAAACAGTGTAGTAAGCTGTTCATTACCTCAGGAGTTCATGAGATTGTATAAGTCCAATAGACTGCCACATGTCAGCTTGACAAAAAACAAAAGTTTTAAATGGGCAGACTTAGAAAAAAAGGTAACAAAATGGGAAAACAGACTGATTTAAAAATGTCAGGACAAGGGATATGAAAACAAAACTGAATTGGTTGACACAGACACATACAGCTGTACACTTGCAATCTAGTAAGGACAGCTGATTAGCATTTTTATTAAAAGAAGAAAAAAAAAACAGCAATTTTGCAAGCACCCAAACCAACAACTAAAAAAGAAATAATGTCTTTCCTAGGTACAACTAATTTTTGTTGGAACTGGGTACCAAATTATTTTACAATGAAAAACAAAAGCAGAAATGGCTTTCTGCAGGTTGAAGCAGTTAATAGCTTCTTCATTAGTTTTAAGACTTCCAAGTTATCACAAACGTTTTTTTTTAGACCATAGATTGTAAGCAATGGTACATGACATCAGTATTAAAGCAACAACATGGGGATAAGCAATGCCCCATAGCTTACTATTCATTACAGTTAGACCCAGTGGTGCAATCTTTGCCTCACTGTGTACAAGCAGTAGTTGCAGCAGCAATGGCAGTACAGGCTTCAGCCTCAATGGTGTTATTCCACCCTCTCACATTGAGAATGCCTCATGCAGTTGCAATAATTCTGCCACAAGAAAAGTTGCATACCTTTCTCCTGCTAGACATCTTTCATGTATGACCATACTGCTGAGTCAACCTCATATAAACAGTTAGCTTTACCTAGATAAGATCTTACAAATATGCCCTTGGATAATGCTGAGGTGACATATTACGTGAATGACTCATGCAGAAGGGGTCCTACAGGGAAAAATCTGGTGGGGTATGCAGTAGTTACAGACACTAAAAATTTAGAAGCACAAACTTTGCCACACAACTTGTATGCTCAAGCAGCAGAACTGGTAATTTTGACAGAAGCATGTATTTTAGTAAAAGGCAAAAAAGTAAACATATATACTGATAATCAGTATGCTTTTCTACAGTGCATGTGTTGCACAATAATGAAGAAAATAGAGGGATGATTACATCCAGTGAAAACCTATTAATCATGCAATTTATTTTGGAGCTATTAGAATCTATTCAGTTGCCTACCAAAGTAGCTATTTGTAAATGTGTAGCTCATACAAAACAACAGGATAAGATTTCAAAGGTAATGCACGAGCTGATGCAGCTGCAAAGCAAGCAGCCTCAGACTCAGGAACTTTATTTTTTAATGAAAAATTACAGCCCTTTGAGATTTTACATTTAGACATGTTAAAAACAATGCAAATGCTTACTACAACAGCAGAAAAACAAAACTGGGTAAAACAAGGTGCAATTTTTAAAATGGACTGTACATTTCCAAAGGAAAAAACAATATTACCGTCTAATTTATTTAGAAATGCAGCTTTGTTGAGCCATGGGCAGAGCCATGTCTCAACAGGGGGGATGGTACAGTTAGTAAATAAAATATTCCAAACATATGGATACATAAATTATACAATAAAATTTTGTGCAGCTTGTCATACTTGTAACAAAGCACCATGCACAAGGAGCATTTAAAAACAAGCAAGGGAGTTTCCCTACACCACCATATCCATTCCATACTATTCGTATGGACTTCATAGAGTTAAATAAATGTGAAGGGAAAAATACTGTTTAGTGATCATAGATATGTTTTCAAAATGGGTAGAAGCTTTTCCTTAAGGAATCACTGTGCTTACCACCCACAGTCAGCAGGACTGGTGGAGAGGTACAATGGGATTTTAAAAAAAAAAAAAAAAAAAAACAAGTTAAGAAAGTTGATGAGTAAGACTCAAAAGAATTGGATTTGCTGTTTACCTCTAGCATTGCTGAGCATGAAAAACAGTAACAAATGTAAAGGGTTTGATCCCCTTTAAAGTAGTATTTGGAAAGGCATATTATGTGCCTCAGTAAAAAGCTCTCATGCCTGCAGGGCTGGAGGCTGACAGTTCACTAGCTAATTAAATAAAGAAACTGTTATAAATAAGACTGTTTTGCAGTTGAACTCTTTTCCAGATAAACAAGAAACAAAACCAGAAGCCGTGCTGACCCCGGGGTCCTGGATTTGGCTGAAAGTCATAAAGAGAAAGAACTGGGCGAGTCCAAGGTGGGAAGGTCCGTACCAGGTACTGTTGGCAACACCCACTGCAGTAAAATTGCTGAGAGATCATCTTGGGTTCATTTAACCCACTGCAAACCTGTTAAGAAATTCAGTTTGGACATACCACAGGAACAGGATGGCCAGAGGCAGAATAAATAAAAATGTGAAACAACCCCAGAGACATTGGTTCACTGGCCTACTGATCATACACTTAATAACTATGTTTGTAGTAACCTTTTTGTTGTTATGGTTTTTCTTGCATATAACTACAGAAGTAAAATTAATAAAACGTGATGAAGGACTGGCTACAGACTGGCACCCAAACTTTAACACATACCTGGCTATGAAACGAGTTTATGTAGAGACTATGAACGTTTCAAATTGCTGGGTCTGTACTGCAATACCCACAGCATATGGAGGACTTTTAATGTCTGCTGTCCCCTTGGGAATAAATGAAACTTGGGAAAACCTGTTATTTGACACAGGCACTGTGAGATCACAGGACAAAATTGCTTTATTTTTACCTGTTCACACAAAAAGAAATTGTATGAGAGTAATACCCTCCAGGTGGGCTGGAGTAATGGTAATATAACAATGTCTTATAAATGTTACATTAAAGTCAAAAGTGGGGTACTGTTTGTAATACAAACCATGATTCATATCTGAGTTCAATGAAAACTACATTAAATGCAGTATGTGACAATCTAGTCTTAACTAAGCAATTGTCTATTAGGAATAGGAAAATGTTTCATGCAGGGATAACACGTATCAGTACCAAAGTAATGATTTTATTTGTGGGAAAAAGGCATATAAATGGTTACCTGAGAATTGGTCCAGCAGTTGTTTTTTGGGTTATCTGGTTTCAGCAATAAGACATACTGCAGAATTACCTTTGGGTAAAATATGAAACGTAAGGAAAACAGCTCGAGAATCTGAAGGTCCAGTGAGAAAAAAACCTGTGAATCCAGTTGGTAAAATCGAAGCTGGTTGAAAAGGCCATAATTCAGTGAAAGACAAAAGTAAATTGACTCATATGAACCTGGGCAACAGTGTTATATCCAGGGCAGGAATGCCACCAGCCTATGGAGCAGTCAAATCGATCTGGGAGCTGAGGAAGCTGTCAAAAAGTCATGAGCAATGCAACTTTTTCCACCCTAGAATTGGTGACTAATGAACTGAATGCAATAAAAACTGTTGTGCTACAAAATCGAATGGCTCTTTACTTCACCCTAGCGGCAAGAGGTGGTACACGAAGAAGAATGCTGTGCGTACATTCCAGACAACCAACATGAAATCAATGACCACCTAGAGGTAATTCAGCAAGTATCAGCAATGACTAAACCAGGCCCAAACCCACTGACGGACTTTTTCCAGAATCTGTTTGGGGGGGTGGGGTTCCATCCTATTAAACATTTAATTGCTATTTGTGTGGGTATACTCCTAATAGGAACATGTGTTTACTGTGAAATTCCCTGCATGAAAAGATTAATAAAAAATTTGTTGATATATCTGCTACTGAAACTCTTTACCAAAGTGTTGAAATTAAAAGATTAATTTCAAATGATGCTTTTTCTGAAATATAAAACCAATGACTTACTTAGCTGAAAGCCCTTGAAAGGGAAAGGCTGAGGAATGAAATAATATTGTTTATGTTTTAAACAGAATAAAATGCATTAAAAGGAGGGAGAATGTTAGAAAAATCTACATGCTGCCTAGAAAAATATATTTACAATGTGTGCTGCTTAGAAAATATATTTACATACATGCTGCCTAGAAAAATATATTTACAATGTGTGCTGCTCAGGAAGATGTGCATTTAATCATTCAAACATATATGAATTGTGTGATCAAATATATAGAGAAATGTGTGCTTTAGTTAGGAATAAATGTACTTAAATCCATAAAGGTTAGGTAATGCATTTAATTCTGTCTTACTAGAATAACAGTAGAAATAAACCTGCATATTATTGCTTGAAGCACAAGCTGCAGTGTAATCAGAAATTTGACCTTGGCAGCTTGCAGATGCAGTCTGGCTCATGTCTTTCAAGTAAAGATTATTTTGCAAAATTAGAAAATAATAAATCTGTTCGCATGTATGTCCTCTTTCCTGCCTCCACCAGGGAAGTAGCCTTGTGCGCACTATCTCTGATAGTGCGCAGCTGGGGACAAGAGAAACAAAAGGAGGCTTTAAGGAAGACTTACATCTATTGTATTTGAACTAATCAGAGAACCTTGAATTGGCTACATCCTCAGGAGGTCATCGTGACTGACCAGCTGTTTGCAAGGCTGCAACATTCTCATGGGAAAAGGACTTTAGAAAAACACAAACTCAGCACTTTTTATGAATAACTATGATGTAAAGACCCTGTCACTGACCACACCAGTAAGGTGGGCAAAACTGATAATGAAATGTATATAACCAATGTGTTTTGGTCAATAAAGCAGTCAAAATTCTATACAAACTTTGTGTATGGTTTTTTGCCTCCTAATGTACATTAGTGATATCTGAGTTTCTCCTGCATTATTGTTTGTTATTAATTGACATTGTGTTTGAATAACTCAATGATTTTTACAGTCTGACTCTAACAAATTTATTTAACACCCCCCCACCTAAACACGCTGTTCAACCCCAGCCTCTCCACAGGCTACATGCTCATAGAATGGCACACAGCAATGGTTATTCCTTTCCACAAAGGAAGGCCCACAACTGACCCTGGTAACTATCGCCCCATAAGTCTGACTAGCCTGGTCTGCAAGGCTATGGAGTGCATCATTATAGAACTCATTAACAAAGACATAAAAAAAAAGATAGATATATTGGGTCCCAGACCTACATTTGTCTATAAAATGGGGAGTAATTTGAAATCACTTTTAGAAAAGGGTTTGAAAGATACCAGATCCGACAGGACTTCTACACATACGTCAAGGTGTGGGGCATGTAATCAGTGTTGTGCCATTTATGAAGATGTAGGACTGAATTTGGGCAACATTAATATGACTAAATTATGTTTTAAACAGGGTAACTGTAATTCAAAAATGGTAATTTATTTGGCTAAGTGTGAGGCCTGTTCAGGGTATTACATCGGAAAAACTGAGAGGAATCTTAAGAAGCGTATTTATTCCCATATGTACAGTATTAGGACAAAAGACCCTAAAAATGCCCTGTTTAAACATATAGACAAGTTTGGAGCAAATCATAATTTCAAATTTGCTATATTGGAGAATGTGGTAACAAACCCTCGGTGGGGGGTAACAGTAAAAATTTACTATCTTATAAGGAGGTTTGATGGCAGCTATTCACTGATGCAATGACACCACCAGGTTTGAATGAACATATTTCCATCAAACCTTTATTAGATATTAGGTAATGATAGTTATTGACACTTGCATATTTTACATATTTCTACATATTATTTATTTTTATTTTGTTCATATGTATTTATATTTACAGTTGTATACGTCATATATTTAATAATTTTAGTTTAGTGTAGTATGTAATGCATTTTAGGTATATGGTGATAATACGAGTTTTTATGTATGTACGTTAGCTTTAAAAAGCTGATTTGATTTTTGGCGCCAATGTCAATATTTAAACACTTTGTATCAGCTGCTTTAACGTTCTGATGCAGCTCACATTCCGTGAGTGAAAGCGCTAAATGTTTTTGTGTCAATAAACGTTTTATTTGTGAGTTTTTTGGCTGTGGATTCAGTATTACATTATTTCCTTCTGCAGAGGTTATTAGCGGAGTGCTGTTGTGTGGGGAGAGAGCAATATTTTCTGCATCGCTGTAGCAGTTTTTATTGTGTGGACTGAACGTCACTTTGTGGATCAACAAAGACATTGGGAACCTCCAAGCACTTGACCCGACCCAGTTCGGCTTTGTTAAGGCTAGATCATGCCTACTAAACCTGATCGACTTCTTCGAGACAATCACCAAGGCTATAGACGAGGGAAAGGTGATTCATACAGCCTACCTTGATCTCGCCAAGGCTTTCGGCACCATTCCCCACTCAGGTATTACAGAAAAACTCACCAGCCTGAACATAAACCCATACGTCATGAGATGGGTTGCCAACTGGCTTACAGACAGAACTCACACGGTAAGAATAGTGGGCTCCAGGTCCGACTCTAAACCAGTCACTAGTGGTGTTCCACAAGGCTCGGTCCTGGAACCCCTACTGTTCGGCATATACTTTTCAGAAGTACAGGAAAACACAGGAGGACTATGGCTAACCAAGTCTGCCGATGACTGCAAACTGGTAGCCATAATTGACTCTCTGGCTGACACGGACATCTTCCAAAAGGGCCTTACTGAGACGGGCACCTGGTGTCAAAGTCATGGCCTCAAGCTAAATGCCAAAAAATGCATAGTCATCCCATTTGGGAGAAACAAAACACCCACAAATTACCACATAGGTGGTAGCCCCCTTAATACAGAAGAGGTAATAAGAGATCTGGGGACCCAGGTAGATAGTAATCTCTCCTTTGACAATCATATTGCCAAAGTAGTTAGGAAATCCTTCTATATGGCCATTCTAATTACTAAAGGGTTTGCATCTAGAAATAAAGAAGTTATAGTGCCCCTCTACTTGTCACTCATCAGACCCATCATAGAGTACAGTGCCCCATTTGGGATGAACCTCACAAGACACTTCCAACAGCTGGAAAGACCACAAAAGTACCTCACCAAGAGGATTACTGGCCTCAAACATATGTCCTATGCAGCCCGACTGAAAAAACTCTGGATGTACTCAGTGGCATATCGCTTACTCAGAGGTGATCTCTGCCTGACTTACAAAGCCATGTCCAACTCAGAATTGATGGACATACTCCACCTAAAGAAATCCAAGTCACTGCGAGCCACGCGCTCTAGTGAGCTAAACCTCACCGCAACAATAAACATGCTGGAGGGATAGATTCCTGTCACAGAGACTCCCCATGCTTTGGAACAAAATTCCAAACTACATTAGGCAGAGCCCCTCACTAACACTCGTCAAGAGAAACCTTAATGAGTGGATGGGTAACAGAAAATACACCCCTGGGATCACTTGATTGGCTCTGCTTGACAGAGGATCAGTTAATTAATCAATGGCACAGCAAAAGCCGAAACACTCTGGCTAGGCTTATAAATGCCCTCAGGCAGATAGCCTAGTACCTACCTATGAACCTATGAACCTATAACTGGACTTCTGAGAAGAATGCTTTTTAAAAAATTGGGCTTTGATTGCTCTGTTGTTTTTACCATTAGGTACACTAGACTGATAGGCAAGGTTGTTCTGGTTTGCCTAAATAGAAGTCTCTGAGAGGGGTTTCTGAGATTAAGTAAATTCAAGAAGATATCGGTATTGTCATGCTTTGACCTCTCTAGTAATTGCTTTGCACTCTGTACTGCTCATTCAGCAAGGCCGTTTGACTGAGTATTCAGGACTACTAGTAACATGGATAAAGTCCCACTCTTTACAAATCTCTGAAACAATTGACTGGTAAACTGGGTGCTGTTGTCAGAAATAACTTTGCGTGGACTACCATGGACTGCAAAATGACATTTCATCTTAGTAATAACAGCACTGGATGTTAGATTAGGTAGCAAATTGATCTCAACTAGTTCAAATAAGAGTCAACCAACACTAAGTAATGTTGATTGTTCCACTCAAATATGTCAGTTGCTACTGCTGACCAAAGTAGTTCAGGAATCTGGCTTAGCTAAAGTGGCTCTTTTTGCAAATGTGGTTTAGTACTATTATATACGTAACAAGAAGAAAGCACTTTATCAATGTCCTTTGATAGAGAAGGCCAAAATACTAGTCCTCTCATCCTTCTTTTGGTAGAATTGGAACCTGGGTGGCCACAATGCAAAATCTGAATGTATTCATGTTTTAAGGAAGTAGGAACAATAACTTTGGGACCTGTGAAAATGATGCCACCTTCCATCAGAATCTCATCTCTGCATGGAAAATAAGGTTGCACTTCTGGCAGTACACAAGATTGCTTTGATGGCTTCCACCATTGATGAAGTGGTTGAGCTTTTGAAAAATTGGATCAGTCTTTGTATGATCTCTCCGTTCATCAAGCCTCGTAGTAGAAAAATTATGCACTTACATTACATTAAATTCAACATTCTCTGCATCAAGCTGTTCCATAGTATTTCTGGGCGATTTGAATAAGATATCAGCCAGATAAAGAAATTTGCCTTTGGTATAGACCATTTTGGAATTCTACTTTTTAATCTGAGCATCATTCTTTGTAGTCTTGATGGAGCTGTATGCATAGGCTTCTTTAAAAAAGTGATTAGAGGTTGATGATCAGTTTTGATTTGGATAGTTCAGCCATAAATATAATCATGGAACTTTGAACATGTGAACACAATTGCCAAAAGTTCCTTCTCAGTTTGAACATACTACATATCAGTTTGGGTAAGAGTTCTAGATGCATAAGCAACAGGTCTGCCCTCTAGAAGAATAACTGCACCAAGACCGAACTTTGAAGCATCACAGGAAAGAACTACTGGTTTGTGGACTTCATAGATTCTTAACGTAGGAGGGCTGGCAATTTGCTGTTTGAGGTTATCAGATACTCTTTGGTGTTGTTCTAACCATGACCAGGCAACATTTTTGCATGTCAGCTCTATTAAAGGTGCTGATAACTCACTAATAGTTAACCATACTGAGAAAACAATGTAGGATCATAGGATCATAGGAAGCTACTAGGCTATTGGCCCTGAGGCCCTTACAAGCCTAGCCAAGAATTTAGCCCATGCTCCAAGTCAGCACCCTATGCCACTGTGCAGCAGGGACACAGGTGGAATTCCAGGGGTGTATTTTCTGTTCACCATCCAGTTATCCACGTTGCACTTAAAAAGTTTTAATGAGGTACATTGCTTTATGTAGAGATGGAGTCTATTCCACAAAAGGGGGAATCTCTGGGACACAAATCTGTCCTACCAACTAGTCCTATTGATGTCACAGACCAGGATGAGGTGCAGTTACTCGAGTGGAGCTTGACTTGGGATATGAGGATATGCAGCAGTCCCATCAGGGTGGGGTCTGAGATTGCTTTGTATGCCAGACAGAGGGCACCTCTGAGGAGTCTGTAGGAGACTGAGTAGAGGGATAGGGCTTTTAGCCTATTTATGTAGTGTAGATGTATGGCACTGTGGTATCTCCAACTGCTGCATGTGCCTTGTGAGGTACATGCCGAAGGGGGCATTGTATTCAGTAATTGGTCTTATAAGGGAAGAATACAAGGATGATATGACCACCTTGTCCCTGGGTGAGATACCCTTAATAATGAGGTGGCCCATGTAGAAAGCCTTCCGTACAATGAAGGCAATATAGTGGTCAAAAGTCAGTTTGCTCTCAACCTGAGTCTCCAAGTCCCTCACGACTGATTGCATGCTTAGTGCCTTATTATCAATATGATAATCTGTGGGAACGTCATTCTCCCCAAAAGGGATGATGATGCATTTTTTGGCATTCAGTTTGAGGCCATTTTCTGGCACCAGTCATGTGTTTAGGTGAGACCCTCTTGGATGATGTCCACTTCACTAGGGGAATTGATGACATCATCCAGCTTGCAGTCATCTGCAAACTTGGTCAGTCATAGCCCACTAGATTTGGCCTGCACCTCGGAGAAGTATATCTCAAACAGCAGAGGCCCCAAGACTGATCCCTGGGGTATATCGCTTGCTAAGGGTCTACTACTAGAGGTAGCTTCCTCTATTTTGACTAGGTGGGTTCTATCAGTCAGCCAGTTTGTTACCCATCTGGTAATATATGGATTGATGACTAGTTGATAAAGTTTATCTATTATACCTGAGTGGGGAATAGTATCGAAGGTCTTGGCCAGGTCAAGGTAGGAGATGTGCACCATCTTCCTCTTGTCTATGGCTTTGGTGACTGTCTCAAAGAAATCGACCAAATTTAACAGGCATGATCTTCCCTTGACAAAACCAAACTGTGTGGGATCAAGTGTCTGGAGGTTGCCAATGTCCTTGTTAATGAGGTCCATGATAATCCACTCTTTGGCCTTGCAGATCAGGCTAGTTAGGCTGATGGTTCTATAATTTCCTGGATCAGTGGACCCTCCACCTTTGTGCAAAAGGATGACAGTAGCTGTCCTCCACTCAGATGGGATGAAGCCGGTACTCAGGCCTTGGTTGAATAGGGTACATAATGGTGCTGCAAGCTCCTGCCTGAGTTCATATAGGATGCAGCCTGGGATGTTATTGGGTCCCATGGAGGCTGTATTTTTTGCCTTTGAGAGGGCAGTGTTGACTTGCTCCCTAGAGATAAGGGGAGGGGGGCAGGTATTGGGGATGTTCTGTTTTACTGATGGGGTCAGAGAGGAGTGAAGTTTTCACTGAACCTGTCTGCCAGCAGGTTGGCTATATCTACAGGGTTTGTGTATGTGGTGTCCTTGACCACCAGTTCTGAGCAGATCTGGGTGCTTTCCTTGAGATTGGGGACATATGTGAAGAAAGCCTTATGATTGTCTTTAGTAGATGTGGCCAGTATGGACTCAAATTTGCTTTGGAGGATTTCACCAGTGCTCTTATTTGCTTGTTCAGGCTAAGCAGTGATTGCTTCCAATTAGACACCTGCTCTTTCTTGGTCCTGGACAGTAAATGTTTCCTTTGATTATAGAGTTTATTTACTGTAGATGTCCACCAGACAGGTTTACTCTTCCTTGAGGAGGAAGATTTTGTCCTGTCAGGTATTTCTGATTCCATGCAGCTATATAAATGCTCATATACTACTTTGGTGTAAGTTTGGACATATGTGCCAGTTTCTGTGGAGGGGGCAGGGGCTGTGAAGCTGTTTATACTTTACCTCAGGAGGCTGAAATCAGCTTTGGAGAAGTTTTTTTGTTTTTCCCTAGATGGGGGGGGGGGGGGGTCGGGGGAGATGGTGACTTCAAAAGTGACTGCTTTGTGTTTGGATCTTACCAGGGATGATGACACTTTAGGGATGCTGCAGTGGTTACGCATGTTGGTTAATACCAAGTCCAAGATATTTTCATCTCTTGTGGGGGTGTCAACCAATTGGTCCAAGACATCTGAACTGATGAAATCAAGGTTTTGAACATTTTCTGAAGCTGGCATCTCAAGAATGGCTGCTTGTTTAGAAGAGTCTGGTCATAAGCCTGTACTGGTAAATAAATGACCTACATAAGTAACTTCTGGTAGTCTGAAATTACATTTCAGAAGATTAAGCTTTAAATTCACTTCAAGCACTCTGTCCAGAACTTTCCTGAGGTTTCTGTCATGCTTTGCTTCACCTTTGCCTCCAATTAGTAAATGATCCACTATTACTGCACACAGATAGCCTGAAAAAATTTGCTCCATCACATGCTGAAAGACTTCACTGGAAGAATTTATTCCAAAAGGCATCCTGAGGAATCTGTATCTACATAATGAAGTACTGAATGTAGTCAGTAGTGAAGACAAAATGAATTCTTTGCATCTAAGACAGAAAAAAAAAACAGTGGCATTTGGCATGAGGGTGGCAATCTCATTGACTGTATGCATAGGATGATAAGGCCTCTTTAATGCCTTGTTCAAGTCTCTTAGGTCAATGCATATTCTGATCACATAAGAATTATTCTTATGAGCAGCTACTATGGAAAACACCCACTCAGTTGGTTCTGTGACTGGACAAATCATACTTTGCTGCACCATTTTCTCTACCTGGACCTTGACTTTGTCCTGCATAGCTACTGGAACTCATCTTACTGGTATGACCACTGGACTGACCTCTGGGTCTACATTCATGGAGTACACAACTGGAACTTTTCCTCGCTTGTTGTCGGAAACATCAGCATACTCTGAGAAAATAGCATCAGTGAAACTGGAACTGGGATGTGCTTACACAACGCACTTCTTTGGTAAAAGAAACAGTTTCATTCTTAAACTGTCTCTGAGACATAATAATGACTGCACAGGTCTTTTCACTACATAAAATTGCAAGCTGTAACTGTTCCCAGCTGAATAGCATGAGAGCACTACTGAGCCTTTGGTATGAATCTATTCACCTCCATAAGCCACAAGCTTTGCACAATTGGCCAAATTAAGTTGCTTACCAGCTCTCACTTTAGCAAATATTTCTGCTGACATTAAATTACACTTTGAACCAGCGTCTACTTTGAGGTCTGTGGGTTTACCATTAATCAGGACAGTACACAACTCTTTGTTCTTTGCCAATAAATTACTGCATTAACCTTTTCACTGACCACTGATACACCATCTACATAGAGAGCAGATGAACAAATGAATCCAAGTAAGCCAGCAAAATCACTCCTGAAAAACAAATCCAAGTGTGAGAAAAACAGCAGATGATACCATGGCAAAATATATTTATTAAAATTCCAATGCACTAAAAACAAGAGATGAGTGCTTTTGGCTTTTTGCCTTCTTCAGATCTGCATTTACAAATCTAATGCTCATTTAAATACAAAAATCATCCAGTAAAATTCAAAATGCATCATCACTAACATCATTTCCTATGGAAGTTGCATCATCACTGACATAATTTCTTTGTGCAGATTTCCCTTCTGTTAAACACATAGGCAAAAAGGGAGGCATGCCCAATCAGTGTCATCATCTAAGCCGATGCCTTCTCAGAACAGGTTTCATAGGTAACACTTCATTAAGTCCTGGTGCTTTATCTGCCCTCAAGTCAGTAATCCATTTAGTTTCATCAAGTTCAGTTAGACCTTTAAGATCCCCTCTTCTCATACTGGAATATATTACTTGTAGAGCCATAAGGCGAAAAATATGATCTGTATTCACGCTGATATGTTTGTACAGGGCATTAGTGAGAACTCTATGTTTAATATCCCTTACATGTGCCCGTATCCTAACCCTAAAAGGACAGTTCATTTTGCCAACATAAAAACATGTACATTTCATACACGTCATGTACATTTCATACACTTGGCGACATATATAATGCTGTTTGAAGTGCAATCCAAAAACATTGGGGTTTTATATAGCTTCCCTGTAACTGGATGCTGGAAATTCTGACCTGTTAGCAAATACTGGCATGCCATGCACTGTCCACATTTAAAAGTGCCATGTCTCCGTGAACATGCATGGCTCATTATTTTATTGGATACTTTTAGTATTTAACTGAGCATTAGATCTATAAATGCAGATCAGAAAAAGGCAAAAAGCTTGTTTTTAGTGCATTGGAATTTTAATAAATACATTTTGCCATGGTATCATATTCTGTTTTTTCTCACCCTTACATAGAAAGTAGGGTTGTAGTTATCTATATGATCAGCTTGCTTTTTTGAGTGACCTTTCTTAATAACTGATAAAAAACAAGTGAACCCAGGAACTCCAAAGGTCCAAGATAATGAGTCAATAGGCAGTATACAAAATAGAACAAAAAACCTCCTTGGACCACCACAGGAGCTGGCATAAATCTTTATTAAAACAATAATAAAAGGAATAAAAGAATGAGCACTTTCAGGCTTTTGCCCTTCATCATATTCTATCAATATATTCTTTAAACCACATTATATACTCATCATAGCCAATAAAAATCCTTTAAACAGTCCACACCTCTCTCCTATTCATTAAAATTGCCATAAAGGCAATTAGCCAATCAATTCTGAGTTTTTAGTCTACACCTTCTCAAGATCGTTTTAATTAGTAGAATGCCATTCAATCCAGGAAAATGATCAGCAATCCATTTTGTTTCAAAATATTCAGTGTATTGCACTATATTGCCCCCCCCCCACGATCTTCCTTTATCAGTTGTAATACCATAAAATTAAAACTATGTCCTGGATTACACATGACATGCTGTGCAGTTGTGCTTTGTTTCACTCCATGTTTAATATCATTACTATGTTACAGGATGCATTCTTTTAGCATTCTATTAGTCTTGCCTACATAAAATCCAGTACATTTTGTGTATTGTACCATATAAATTAGATGTTGAGTGCAGCAATCAGCATACAGAATTGGTTTATAAATTTGAGCAGTAATAGGATGTACAAAAACACTGTCTAGTTTAATATATTTGCAGGCTTTACAATTCTTGCAGGGAAAAGTGCCTTGTCTGCTGCTACATGCATTCAGCGTTGATATCAGTTGTACTTCCCTGCATAATAGCCTCTTTAAATTAAAATTATTTTTAAAACTAAACAAAGGTTTATCAGTGATCGACATCTTAAGCTTATCATCATTCAATAAAATATTCCAATTTTGTTTGATGATATAAATCTTGCCAATGTCAGTGTCATATTGCAAGGTCATTCTAATTTTATAATCTTTATTCCTACCATATACACCAGTCCATGGCCATACCACTGTTTTTCTCTAGTGTCTCTGTTGTTTCATTTGTTCCATCACCCATAGATCTGATTCTTTATACCCTCGCATTTTAAACCTGTGCATTAGATTATCCACTTCCTCCATACAGACCAAATCATCTGTATATAACCTTGATGTTTGCAGTGTTTGTCCCTTAACGATATTTCTAAAAATATCAAAAACCACAAAAAGTTTTGAAGACTGTTGTTATACCACACGAAAGAAGACTCCGTTGCAACTTTGTAAAAAGCTTTAATCCAAAGGTTGTAGTTACATCCAGTAACACGAAAAAACACACTTCTGTTCTCCTCTCTAGCGCCTCGGCAAATAGCCTTTTCAGAGTAAATAGTTCACTGAACCAAGCAATTAGCCTCTCTTTTAAGCACCTACTATCACACTAATTATTTGCAATTATTCAATCAACTCTTTCATACATTTTTTTAAAACAACAGAACAAATAAAATTGCATAAAATGCTGTTTTTCTAACAAACATTCATTACAGCAAACTTTTCCATGAACAATCACTATTCAAACCATTAGGTTTTAGCGTATTAAATTTTAATATAAAATATAATTCCTTTTTCCTAAGTATTTGTTTTATAGATTTTTCATTTAAATACTTTAAATTCTCAATACTATCTAATACTGACACTTTCAAATTCTCCACCTTTCCCCCATGATACTTTTGGAAATGCCCTGCCAAGGGGCTAGTTTCCTTATTTTTCAAAATATCCCTTACATGTTCCTTTATCCTACAAGTCAATGTTCTTTTCGTCTCCCCGACATAAAACTTTTTGCAACCACACTCAATTCCATATATTACTGCCATAGAATTACAATTATAGTTTCCCTTAATTTCAAATGCAGTATTATTGATCTGGTGAAATTGTTTTACAATAAACTTACAAATAGTGCATTTCCCACATCTCTTTGTTCCATATTCCATAACTTGTGACAACATTGGCTGACATACCATTTTAAACCTGCTATGTATCAAAAAATCTTGTATGTTTCTTCCCCTCCGGTATGAAAAAACTATGTTTTTATTTGTTAGACACTCTACTTCCTTTTGTAATAGCTTCCAACTATTTAAAACATAATATTTAACACTATTGGAGGCTATAGAAAATGTGGAAACAAAATATACATTCTCCTTACTTTCTTGTAATGTATTCCACACCCCCTCAGCATAATACTTTCCGCATTTTTTAACTTTGTCCAAACTCTGATTTATATTATATTGATTATAACCCCTTTGTATAAATTTATTACAAGTTGCCATAAGTTCCTTTTCCTTAGTTGTAGAATTACTACACAATCTATTTACCCTATTCAGTTCTGTATAGGGAATCGCTTTCATAATATGCAAGGGATGATGGCTGCTACCATGTAATACAGAGCCACTCCCTTGGAATTTCCTATGTATTTGATACTCTATTTTTTGTCCTTTTTTTCCCATAATTGAAATATCCAAGTATTGCACTTCTTGGCCCTTTTGTAGCCCATCAAATTTAATATTCATTGCATTGTCCTGTATTTCAGTTAGAAAATTGTCAATTTCTGATTGACCCCCTTTACATATAAACACTAAATCATCAATGTAACGATAGTACATCTGTACATATTTTTAAAAATGCATTAGTATATATGTATTTATCTTCAAAAAATCCCATAAATACATTTGCATAGCTAGGGGCAAAGGCTGCCCCCATAGCAGTGCCCTGCTTCTGTTTATACATGGAACCATTAAATTCAAACATATTATTGGTTAAACATATGTCAAACAATTCCATTACATAATTCACCACACTTTCATTACCCATAAAATACTTGATAGCCATCTTTCCATCTTCATGTTTTATGTTCAGATAAAGACTCACGACATCTATTACCACAAAATACATATCTGCCTTCCAATATATATCTTTTATCTTTATAATAAAGTCAAATACATCTTTGATATAGGATGGTAATTTACACACAATAGGCATCAGATACAGATGTAAAAACTTTGAAATATTTTCTAAATACCCATTTGTTGCTGACACTATAGGTCGTCCTGGTGGTGGAAAGATTTTTTTATGTATTTTTGGAATGCAATAAAAACATGGCATTCTAGGGGTATTAATATTAAATTTTTCTTTTACATCTTTATAAGAAAAATAATGTAATCTGTACCCTTTATCAATAATATGTTCATACTTTTTTTGTGCCTCATTATACTGTGTCATGTCTATTACTTCATATATATTCTCATTATTCAAGTGTTCATAACACATCTCTAAATACTGCTTGACATTTAATATAACCAATTTCCCTCCTTTATCAGAAGGTTTAAATATTATCTTATCATTTTTACTTAAATCATTCAAACAGTCCCATTCCATTTTAGTAAGATTATACATACCTGCCCTTTTGTTCTTACATTTAAATCTATCACATTCCATTTCTACATTATGTGTTAGCGATTTCTGAAAATACCTAATACATTCATTACTCTGAGGTGGCATATAAGTACTAACTATAGGAATAGAACTCGTATCCAATTGTCTGTATTCATCTGTATCAATTTCCGAATTACAAGAAAAAAACTCTTCCTCACTATTAACTAATGTAGTTATGTTGTCAATTTGTTGTGTACTTTCTGCTGGGAAATCCTTTTTCGACCAATGAAACATTTCCATTAAATGCAGTTTGCGAGTAAAATGAAATATGTCTGCTTTTAACATGTGTACCCTCGGGATGACTGTGGGTACAAATTTTAAACCTTTGTTCAAAACATTTACTGCACACTCTGACAAATCGCAACCAGATAAATTTACTACATATTCATTATTATCATACTCACAACCATTTTTAGTCCCATTGTCCTTCCCATCTCCTTCTTTTGCTGTTGTTGTTACTGCTGTAACTCGATCGCTGTTTCCCATGCCCTCCCCCATTATACCCCTGTCCATTCCAACTACGTTTCCGATTGAAACGGTTCTCTTGAAACGTATTCATGCCCTTCTGGTTTCCTGGTTGGGGGAGTGCTGGATAATCTTCATTATCCGTTTCTGCTTCCGTTTGCGACAGTCCGCTCTCCACAGAAGCATATCCTTCTCCTTCCCTTTGCACCTCCTTCTGTTCAAAGTGTACGCGCTGCCGCTGGGTCTTCTGATTGGCTGAAAACAAATACGCTCTCTTGTTCTCGTAATCACGTAGATCTCTATGTAATTTACTTTTTTTACGATCAATCAATTCTGTTTCATATTCATTTAACTGTTCATTAGTTTTCATCAGGAACTGTTGTAAATCTTCCTGCTTGATTTTATTGGAAATATTAATACAGAGTACTTTAATTTCTTCTCTTAATTTCTGCTTTTTTAGTATGTCTCTATCTATCAGAATTTTAACCCATTCTATGCTGCATTTGTGTGCTGCTGCTATCCACCTATCACAGAACTGCTTATCTTCCGGATTGGTAACATCAAAGGGTGTAGATGGATTTTTTATGCTACGTAAACCCCTCGGAGTAATGTCTAGTTCTTCATACCGTTGCAGGCTCTGTAAATTAAGAAACACTGAAGTTTCTTTAAATAATAATTTCTCAATTTGTATATAAGAGTCCCGGACCTCCGGAGCCAACACAGTTTCTTTTTTCTTACCCACCCGTGAGAATGGGTTCTGTTGCCACAGCTTACGATCTTGCTGCCATTTATTATACAGTCCCGACACTGTGTCCCCATTTTGCACATCTTCTCTACCTTGTACTGCACCAGTATTAGTAGAATTACTGGCAGTGTTTGACACAGTAAAAAAACTTTCAATAGATTTCTGTGTATTGTCCATTACCGTTTCTCTGAACATTCGTGGTAATGCTGCAAAAGAGTCACTGGCCATAATATCAAAAACCACAAAAAGTTTTGAAGACTGTTGTTATACCACACGAAAGAAGACTCCGTTGCAACTTTGTAAAAAGCTTTAATCCAAAGGTTGTAGTTACATCCAGTAACACGAAAAAACACACTTCTGTTCTCCTCTCTAGCGCCTCGGCAAATAGCCTTTTCAGAGTAAATAGTTCACTGAACCAAGCAATTAGCCTCTCTTTTAAGCACCTACTATCACACTAATTATTTGCAATTATTCAATCAACTCTTTCATACATTTTTTTAAAAAAACAGAACAAATAAAATTGCATAAAATGCTGTTTTTCTAACAAACATTCATTACAGCAAACTTTTCCATGAACAATCACTATTCAAACCATTAGGTTTTAGCGTATTAAATTTTAATATAAAATATAATTCCTTTTTCCTAAGTATTTGTTTTATAGATTTTTCATTTAAATACTTTAAATTCTCAATACTATCTAATACTGACACTTTCAAATTCTCCACCTTTCCCCCATGATACTTTTGGAAATGCCCTGCCAAGGGGCTAGTTTCCTTATTTTTCAAAATATCCCTTACATGTTCCTTTATCCTACAAGTCAATGTTCTTTTCGTCTCCCGACATAAAACTTTTTGCAACCACACTCAATTCCATATATTACTGCCATAGAATTACAATTATAGTTTCCCTTAATTTCAAATGCAGTATTATTGATCTGGTGAAATTGTTTTACAATAAACTTACAAATAGTGCATTTCCCACATCTCTTTGTTCCATATTCCATAACTTGTGACAACATTGGCTGACATACCATTTTAAACCTGCTATGTATCAAAAAATCTTGTATGTTTCTTCCCCTCCGGTATGAAAAAACTATGTTTTTATTTGTTAGACACTCTACTTCCTTTTGTAATAGCTTCCAACTATTTAAAACATAATATTTAACACTCGCATTTTAAACCTGTGCATTAGATTATCCACTTCCTCCATACAGACCAAGTCATCTGTATATAACCTTGATGTTTGCAGTGTTTGTCCCTTAACGATATTTCTAAAAATATGTTTAGGGTGCATACTATCTTGTGCTAGTAAATTGTTTTTCCAGCATCACTTTTTATATAATCTGGTTTGTATTTGTTTCTTATCATCAAGTTTTAGTCTGACATCCAAAAAATCTATCTCATGCTCGGACCAGTTCATAGAAAACTTTATGAAATCTGTACTATGTCCTAGGTACTCAATAAATAAATATAGCTGATTCAGAGTTCCAGTGCACAAAATAAAGATGTCATCTACAAACCTTTTAAAAAGCATAATTGATCTTTTCATGGATTTTGGTCGGTCAAAATTACTTCAGCTTCCCAGTATGTTTTCCATGTGAGTGTGTTTTGTTTAAAAACATTTATATTGACTTTGTTTTGCTTTATTCACTGTACAAGAATGAGCTAATTAATTAATGTGCCTGGATTAGGCAATATAGTCTAAACACAGCTGCATTTAATAGTCTAAATATGTATTTTAGTTGTTGTTGTTCTTGTTAGTAATATGTATTTTTACAATGCCTCATTTTCAGCCTTCATTTACCTACTCTGTGACATTGAGCAAGTCACTTAAGCAGACAGTGCTTCAGAGAAGCTCCTTAATGGTCTCTAGGACTGCATGCCTACAAACTAAGAACCTGTTGCTGATCTAGTTCAGGAAGTGTTATGACAATGTCACCAGTGCACTAACATTTTAATGTTTATTTTTCAAGGGCAGCAGGTACTCCGTTTCTTAAATGAAGCACTGGAATGCAAAGCTGTTTGCCAGCAGCAACCTCTGCATTAGTAATAATTTTCTTTAATGTGGAATTATTTAGATCAGTTTTACTTCTGCAAAGATTGTGTATGTTGACTTAGCATATATTATCAGGTGGTTAATATTTCTTATGGTCTCGTAAATACTCTTCTGTTAAAATTGTGGCTGAATACTATGGTCTGATGCTAGTTATCTTTATATAATTTCATGTAGTTTATCTAAAGGTACCAATTAATTTCTTCATATCAACAGGGGGTGTACACAGTAAACAAAGTGACTATAATTGCTGGTGGTGCTCTCTGTGAATGAATGTACCTTATGCTCTTATCATTTAGTTATTTTTAAGCAGTCTTTAATCTGGTTTTGCAGGGCTAGTGTGTGTGTGTGTGTGTGTGTGTGTGTGTGTGTGTGTGTGTGTGTGTGTGTGTGTGTGTGTGTGTGTGTGTGTGTGTGTGAATTTGGAACACTTGGCTACTGAGTGTTTGTGTGAAACAAATTTAAAATGTGAATTTGATTATTATTATTATTATTATTATTATTATTATTATTATTATTATTATTATTATTACTGACACAGAGGATTACCATGAGAATAACGATGCTGACATTTTCAAGTCAGTGCTGCTGAAAGCTGAGAATGTCAATTTGAAGGTATTTGAACGTTGACATGGACAATGTTGAATGGATGTATTTGCAAATATGGAAGGAGACCACGTTATTTCAATGTAATGACATTTACTTATAGTGCTGGAATAGCTGTACCTTTGGTGCTTGTCTGACTTACATGTCAGCTATACTGTGTAGGAATATTAAGTTTGGCACTTCCTGAGTTTACATCTAATTGTAAGTTTTTAAATATAATGTATATGGAAGCAATTGCAATTGAAGGTCTTGTGAGAAAGCAGCATTTATTTTACTTGTATTTGCATATGCGTTGAAAGACAGGATGACTGATGACATTGTAGAGATGTCTCCCGGTACAGTTGGAGCTAAATAAAGAACTATAATGTCTCAAAAAGGATGTAGCATATTATGTGTTGATGGCTATCAGTACTATTTGGAGAAAACTAATGATAGTAGGCAGTACTGGTGTTGTACATTAAAAAGTAGTAGCAAATGCAGAGGTCATTGTGTGGCTGAGTTGTCTGCAGATGGTAATATACTGGAGGAGAGTACTAGACACTTTCATGGTCCAGATGTGGTAAAGTGTGAGCAGTTGAAGGTCCATGAGAAATTAAGAACAGTGCTGAACAAACATTAGAAGATCCTTGCAAAATAGTGTCAGAAGTACTAGCAGGTATAGCTATAGATATTGTGACATCGCCTAATACTTCCACATTAAAACAGTTGGTTCGTAGAATTCAGCATAATAATATGTCCTTACCCATTATGCTATTAACCTTCCTAAAGGATTTGACACCAGATATGTTACCAATACAAATGGACAGTTTATAGTAAAACATACTGCTCTTCGTAGTACATCTGCAGATGTTGTAATTCTAACTACTGAAGGTAATGTGCAACTACTGTGTTCCTCAGAATTTATCTTAGTAAATGGTACATTTCCTATCTGTACTAGGGAGTACAAACAGGTATACTCAGTGCATTGTAGCTTAGAAGGTGATAGTTGTAGTAAAGTGGTACCTGTTGTCTATGGCATTCTGCCATCAAAAACTGAGGAGTGTTATGATCAGTTTTGGAAGACATTACTGTGTGTTTGCTCCAACTTTCAGTTGCTTTTGAAACCTCACATGGTTCTAAGTGATTTAATAGTATAACTAGAAATCTCCCAGATAGTCTACCTAAAGGCTGTTGGTTCCATTTTTGTCAAATCCTGGTGCGGCAAATACAAAAACTGAACCTAACAGCACTTTATGGTAATGTAAAACAGAGTGGGTGTATGTACCTTTAAGAGGCATTTTCAGATGTAGGCACATGCATATAAATAGTGAGCACATGAAGGCAGCAGTACCATTTTGAGAGAACAGCCAGAATGCTAACATGTATGAGTGTAGTAGTCAGTCTGTTTATAAGTTTAAGTTTAAGTTACTAAGCCTTAATCCTCATGTGTTTGTGTATAATAAAGCTGCTTGAACTGAACCCACAACCATTTGTCTGTTTTATCCTGACCGGACGAGTGACATGGTGTCAGAACCAGGACTGAGAGTGCAACTTCTTCAAGCCATGAAGTGCAGAGTTGAAGATGAAGGCAGATTGAGCTGGTTAAGTGATGCAGAGCTCAAACAATAACAAAGGGCCAAAAACAAACTTAAGGTAGCCAGAACTTGCACAGATGATTTATTTTGCAAAGAAAATGAAACAGAACACTTGTAAGACACAAAACACATTATTAATTAAACAAGTAGCACAAAAGGCATTATTAATCAAACAAAAGGCACAAAAGGCATTATTAATAAAACAAATGTTCAAAACCATGGTATTTGATAAAACTAGCAGAAATATTCATGTGAGGCTCAGAATTACCTTTGATTTGCATAACAAGCATATTTAAAGTAAAATGAGCACAAGAAAAGTATAATGAGCATGATAAGAGATTAAAAGGGAATAACAAGTGCAATAAAGGGCAAAATAAGCTTAGAAAAGCAAGGTGACTGCATGTGTTTTAGTAAAAGACTGTGTTTGGGCACAAACTACTATTTTGCATTGACCTAAGCCATTCAAAACATAACTATAGTCATTTGAAGTATCTCAGAGTGCCCAAACAATTAGCAGAGTGTGTGTTTTATTATGGTGCAATTATTTCAGAGTTTGAGTATGCAAAGTACAGTTATAACACAAAGTACAGTCAAAGTACAGCCATTTCAAAAACTTTCTTGTGCTGTCTGCATTTATTCACAGAGTGATACCATTTCAAGGTATTTCTTGCACTGTGCTGAGTTATTTCACAAAGTACAGCCATTTTGAGGAGTTTCTATGCTGTGTACAGTTTATTTGCAAAGTGCATTCATTTCAAAGTGTTTCCTACTCTGAGCTTTTTCTGCTGTGAACAGCTTATTCACAAAGTACAGTCATTTTGAAGTATTTCTTACACTGATGAGTGGTTTCATAAAATACAGTGATCTTAAAGTGTTCTTGCACTACAGAGATGTATTTGGCAAAGTGCAGTTATTTCAAAGGGTCTGTTGTGATATTGGGCATAATTACAAGTACTGGCATAAAGTTATGGCATATTTATATGTGTGTGTTCATACAAAATTCCAAGCAACTTCACCACTGTGTGTTGATATGGCAGAGGCATTTTGCAGACCCAGTCCACTTGTGTTTGATCATAATATTGCAGAGAATTGGAGAGTATTTGAGCAGGAATGTGATACTTTCATGCAAGCAGCTTTTTCTGACAAAGATGCAAATACAAGGGCATTCATTTTGCTTAACTTAGCTGGGTCAAAAGCCATAGAAAAAAGCATTCATTTGTGTATGCACCAGAAGTATATGCAGGAGAGAGGGAAAACCACCATATTGTTGTACCAGCTGAATCAAGAGAAGACCCTGAGTGCTTGAAACTTAAATTTAGAGAAATGTGCAACCCCCAGGCAAATGTTACATTAGAGAGGCACAACAGACCAAACGCCAGGTGGAACTTTTCCATCTTATATCACTGATTTGAGAAATAAGGCTAAAACGTGCAGATTTGCTGATTTGAAAGATGAGTTACTAAAGGGCAGGCTTGTGTGTGTGGTGTTAATAATGCTGCAGTGAGAACGATTTTGCTTCATGACAGTGATTTATGTTAAGCAAAGCTATAGAGATTTGTCAAATCCATTAGCTCACAGAAAGGCATACAAGTATGCTTGCAAGTGATAAGAGCATGGTTTCAATAGCCTCTAGAGCAAATATAGACAGCATGCAGCACGTGGCAAGCAGAAACAGGCCTAAGCACATGGCAGCTGCAACCCCTGTGTGTCTTCCAGGGAGATCCCATAACTTTCTAGCAAATTGCAAGACTAGCTCAGTAAAAAAGACATGCTCAGTGCAATATAAGGGTGAGTCAGCAAAACCCAAGTCAAGTCGTATTGTTAACTGTTGTAATTGTGGAGCCAGTCATGAGTCTAAAAGGGAGAAGTGCTTAGCATTTTGTCAGCAATGACACAAGTATAAAAAATTTAATCACTTTCAAAAGTTTTGTAAATCAAGCAAGTGATAAGAGCATGGAAAACAGACTTAGCATGAGGAGGAGTAAACTTCTCTTCCTTTGAAATTCACTTGCATCTGGCAAACCATTAAACTACAAGAGACCTGCTCATATTCATACTCAAGTAGCATATAGTGAAGTACTAATTACTGTCTGAGTGAAGAGTGCAGGAATTCAAAAGACAAATGTATAACACATTTGTGAGCAGCCTGGGACAGCCCATTGGACACAAGTGTCCCTTTTCAGAAGTGTCCCATGTGTACTCTCTGGCAAGGTAACTTGACAGAGTCATAAAAGACAGATGAAGGCTGTGGGAATCAAGCCATGTACTACAAGAAGCACCTGCGTAACAGTTCATAGCTTTACTTATCTGTACTAAATGCTAACCAAACTGTTGCTGCCCAAATACACTGCATTTCACACCTGTGTGCTGGCAAATGCAAGCTAAATAAAATGTTTTTATACTTAAAATATTAACATTAAACTCGTAGACCTTGTGCTGTTATATTTATTCACAGCTAAATAATAAACATGCTGACAATAGTCAACAGAACAAATAAACCAAAGATGACATTCAAAGAACATGGGTCAATTTCCTTACACCATAACTACTTTGCTTCATGGATAGTTAGTAGGCTTGCATTTCAGTGGATAATTAAGGAGCCTACCCACAATTTCCAGTTGTCCCAAAGCATTGTCTGGTTAAGTAAATTGCTCAAGAAAAGGGCAAGGTAGAAATATGAGGCTAAATGAGAAATGTTCTGCAAACTGTAGACTGTCAAGTTCAGACTACTCTAACAGAACAACAGGCTTTGCATCAACATGCATTTTATGAACCATAGAACTATGAAACTCTATGGCTGACATTAACAGACTGTAATCCTCTATGAATTACCACAAAAAAACAAAATAGATACTTGAAGAAACCTGACAGCTGGTTTGGAGGATTATGACTCATGCTTTCTATATCCAAGGTACAGGGCTTGAGTCTGTGTGATTCTGAGCTAGTTGCCTAAACAGTCAACTAACTTGAGGCATTACATACACAAATATATATACACACAGACACACACCTTTCCCTTATAATGCTTTCCATAGTGGTGCACTAACCTGATTTTTTTCAACAATCCAGATGTCCCAGGTAAGTCATAAACAAAATCAATCTGGGGCTACCTGATCTTTCAAATCTCATGCCTCCAGCTAATGTTGCTGGAAGTTTGATGTGTGTGCTCATACTGAGCAGAAATTCTGTTTTGAGTGTGCTAGAAACAAGCTTTTTTTAAAAGCAAAACCTGACTTTTTAAAAAGCAAAACATAGACTTTTTTAAAGTAATGCTGCCAGCCAGGCTCCCCAGCCAGCACCGGCTCCTAGGCAGCTGCCTAGATTGCCTCACGCTGGATCTGGGCCCAGGTGCTCAAGCCCCAGCTGCTCTAATTTTAGCAACCCACAGCCATGGACTTGACTGGCTGTAGCCCTGTCCAACCAGCTGCTCAGACTCGAATGCAAGCTCAGCAGTGCACCACCATCTACTCACAACCTAGGACTGTAGGGGGCAGAGACTTTGGTTTAGGGAGCAATGGGGACTTTAAGGTTAGAAAAGGGGTGTTAGAGTTATGGAGTTATCATGGCTTAGAATGGGAGGGATATTTCAGGTTTAGGGACAGGGAACTGGTATTTTATATTTAGGGGGTGAATAGGTACCTTAGGGTTTTGGAGGGTATGGGGAATTCAGATTATGGAGCAACTCTAGCTTGGAAGGTGAAGGAGAATTTGGGTTTAGGGAGTGATAGGGATTTAGTTAAGGAGGGCATGATGTTTTTAAGTTTTTACGTTTAGGGATTAATTGTGGATGGGAGGAGGAAAGGGTTTTATGTTTAAGTCTAGGGAGAGGGAAAGGGGGTTTAGGTATATGTAGTAATATGGAATGGGACAGGGATTGAGACTTTTGGGTTAGGGAAGGGGATTCTAGGTTTAGTGAAAGATGGGGACTTTAGGGTTAGACACTGGGTGGGAGTTTTTAGGGTTGTCTGGGTATGTGTGTGTACATAGATCAACAAAAACAGCATGAAAAAACAGGAGGGATATTAAAATTAGTCTATGTTATATCTCTACAAACAATAAAAGAAAAAAGAGCAATTGATTAACAGAAAAGAAAACATATTTGTAACAATAAATTAACATGAAAGTCCGAGATCAAACAGAGATAAAACATATCTCCAAAGATAAAATTGCTATCTGCATGCTAGAAATATAGTGGTTATAGAGTAGTAAGAGAAAATAACTAAAAAAAGAAAAAAGAAAAACAGGAAACACTTTAAAATATTGATTTCTACGAATTTACCAAAACTGTCAATTAAATTATAACAGTCAGTAGTTAAGTTTATAATAGAAACTTAAAGTGTCAATCAAACATTCTAGATAATTTAGATTATCTCCCAGTAGTGGGGTTTTATTGTAGTCTAGCCACAAACTTAATCCAAACAAGGTGGAATTATTAGCAGTCCTGATATGTAATGATATAGCATAGCCTCCAGTAGGCCTGTAAGCAAACTTCTAACTGTAAGGTTACCATGTGATTTCCAGACTGGGAATATGTAAGCTCTAACCTCTGCCAAGAGTTGGAGTAACCAAATTCATACTTTCTGATTCTATAAACCCTTAACATGGGGGAGACATGTCCACTAAAAGGCCTTCACCCATGGTAACCTCAGGTTTAGGATATGGCTCTCTAAGATGACAATGGATGACCAAGAATTATAAACTAGTGATCCGTTCCAAAGCTTATAAATCATGTTAGGGTTTGGAGACCCACAATCCTGACATGCAATAGCAACAGCAAGTCCCTTGTGTATACTAGTGGTTGGGTGCCAATAGCCCTAATGCAAAAAGTATATATTTTTTCATATACCTATGGGAGCTTCTAAAGTTTCTTCATGTCCTTTAAGAGTACCTGCTGTAAACAAGCTCAGAGTTTTTTATTTGAATATCTGAAAGTCAGGAGAGAACTGATGTGCTTGCCCACTCTCTTGACAATGACAACAAAAGACAGTAAACACTAAAGACATTACTACTAATACTGTGCTGACTTCCTAGGGAAACTTCAAGAAGTAAGATAAAGAAAGGGCAAAAACCCATAGCAATATGAAAAAGTGGAATGACTCACCATACAGCTGAGTCACAGAAGCTTTGAAAAGGATGCATTGGGCAAGCTCCAGTTACTTTGAAGGCCTTCAAATGAGATTAGGGTTTGCCCTGCATTAATATATATGGTCATATCTGAGAGCCATTTTATACCTTTCACGCTCCAATTTGGATTTTCAATCCAACCACCATCCCCAAAAAATGAGGGCTACCCCAGATAGCTGTTACAGAGCTGGAGAATGTTTTTGAGAGGATCATAAGAATTAAATGAGTTTGCATAACAGAGTGTCAAATTTGTAAATGTTTAGAGATGTATTTCAAATACCAACTTAAACCCCAAGGTGAGATTGAGTGCAGAAGTTTACCTTCAAAGCTGGCTCACCCTGGGAGAACATCATGATCAAGAAGAAAAGATGAGTCGTCATAAAGTCTTACAGTACAGATCCCAGATGGTTATTCCTGTTTACTATCATTTTTGCAAATGACAGTTGGACGGCAGTTATTATACCGAATGTCAGATTGTCATTCACAAAATGCAGAATGAAGTGCAATGTCAAATACACTTATGTGAATCCAACACTGCATTCAGCTTTAAGTGCTTGAGAATGTGTATGGAGATTGCAGTATTGTAGGATTTAGAAATTCATCCATTTCCCCACTATAGTGCGATCTCAGAGTCGGAATATATTGTTAGCAGGGTGTGGGGGGCAGCCCCCTACAGAGGGGTGCAGGGAGGATTGCTCCCCTGCAAAAATGTGATATGTTGTATAGGGGTTTCATGTATATGAGCTCCTATATGGATATCACATGATGTTTTCGAAGACAATGTCGAATCTGCTGCATCGATCAGCAGATTTAACATTGTAATGCAGTTGCGGTTCTGTTTTCGATGGTTTACTTCAACATTGCAAATGGAAATTGTTTTGCCTTACACAATATTGACAGTAAACTGGTTATTCCTATACTGCAAAATGTGTAGGCACAGCCCTAATTACCCAATGAACTCTTTTCCTTTTACCACTCTACAAAAAGGAACCTGTTAATAAAATGGTAATTCTCTTCAGCAATGGATAAGTGGTGACATGCCTGAAAATGTAAAAAATAAGAGGGAAACACACATTTTGATAGCTGATACGTGTCCCATCAGTAACAAATGCAAGTACCACCACAAACATATACCAAAGAAAGACTTTGTCCCAAATAACCCTGAGATTCACTTGCACTATTATGTTAACATCTGGGTGAAGTTTAAAGCCAAGGTACCAAAGGAAATGTTTGGTCCAACTATATGGAAATGTATCAAATGCAGATGAAAGGGAATATGGGACTGAGTTAACAGGAAAATGTTATGTTAGCCCTATTTGTCCTATGCCCTAATTTGCCACCAAGCATATTTAACAGCTCATAGATTTTGAAAGTTTCATTGATAAATTTAAAGAATGACAGGGCTAGCCACCCAACATTGTGATAATTACTTCTAGATGACTGTCGCAATTGATGAGATACCCTGATCCCATGTGCAGAAATGGGAAAAGTAGTTATGGACTGATGGATATTCGAACACGTGTATGGCAGAACAGCCTGCATCAACAGAGTGAGTAGGAAAGTACATAGCAAAACGTTACAGCCTGAAAGTGTTGTAAAACGTGGAGTAATAGTAACTAGTACAACAGAAGACGAGGAATTGTTCACTTAAAGGGTATACTCTAAGTGAAAATAATTAGGAAATATAGAAAATATACAACTTAAGCAGAATTTTAATTTTTTTGTCACATGAAAAGAGAAAGACCCAGAAATAGAAAATTCTAAGCAGTAGATTAGTGTTATGTTGCAGAAATGCAAGAACCATGACATTCAAAGCTTGAGACCAAGGGAGGAATTTAATAAAGGCTACACAGTCTCGTTTTCCATGTAGACATTATGCCATGCTGCTTACATGAAAGCAAGTAGATTTTAGATTCAGTAAACATAGCTGGGTGGCACGCATGCATGCACCAACACAGAAATATCTGTGGCATGCAAATCACCTCATAAGCAGGTGAATACCATGCAAATGAGTTAGGTGGAGCAATCCAGCAAGCACATAGGCAGCTCTGCAGACCCCGTGTCTGTGTCCGTAGTGTACATGGAAAAAGTCCATGTACAGGAATATCGACGGACAAAAGGGGCTGTAAAAATGTAGGTAGATTGACAGAAATGGCATAGCACATACAGATATGATTGAAACTGTCTACTGTGTGTCTGAAAAAATAAAAGAAATAAGTTAATTATTTTTTTAATAGTCTGTGCATTTTTACACTGCACACCACAGTGCGCAAACATGCCTCATAAATAAATAAATAAATAAATAAATAAATAAACAAAAATGTGGGGGGGGGTAATATTATGTCATGTGACAAAATGTATTACAGGACCCTGCATGGAGTATCTGCAGTGGTGTATTGGTGCTGTTGCTAACATGCTAGGGCTTTGAACCGTGCTGTTTCTAGGGTCTGAGCACAGATCCCTATGCAAATGAGGTGGAGTTACTGAACAGTACAAATGGGTACCCGTGTCCGCTTATTCCCTCCGTGTAGGCAGAGAATCATGTAGGTGTTCACACAAGAGGAAGCTGACATCAAGGGAGGGTGTGTCCAATAACCTCTAAGCTGATTTGAGGTTAGCTGTACCTGTTTGCGTGGCACACCACCATGCTGAGCCTGAAAATCTGAGGGGGGTGTGCACACTAAGTGCTAAGCTTTGTTTACTTGTGGGGCATGAATTTCCACATGTTTACAGGGTGCGCCACCATTCTGAGCATGGACGTATCGGGGGGTATGCACCATGTGCTAAGCTCTGTTTACGTACAGGGCACGTGTTTGCGCCATGCACCACAGTGCTTAGTGTATCTAAAAGGCAATGACATATTAATTAAGTTTGACCCCTGTTTAACTTAAACTATGGTCATAAATTATGTTAATGATATACTAGGCAGATGGAATGCATCATAGGTAACCAATCACACAGTCAGCAACTACAGCAGAGCACAATAAAGGTTGCATACATTCTACAATCTGATTTTTTCCCCCATACTCTGCACCATTGGAGTACAGACTTGGGAATTTTAACTAAAAGAATGCTAGGGGTTGCTGCAGGTCTGTGACATCTTCATGTGCTAGATGCTGTGGTCATTGCTGCTGCTGCTGCTGACTTCCAGGGGCTACATGAGCTGGAGATTGTAGAGCACTACAGGGTGGATAGGGACATACTACAAGAACTCACTGAGCTCTGCCATCCTCAACTTAAACACAGAGGCAACAGATAGGAACCCATCACAGTGGAAGCAAAGGTATGTGTAGCCATTAGGACAATAGCCACAGGTAGCTTTCAAAGACCAACTGGGGACATGATGTGGGTCTCACAGACCTCAACATCCAGGGTACTCTACCATTTCCTGGATGCCATGCTACCACATGCCAGTGAGCACATTTTTTTCCTCTCACCACTGAAGCAAGGGCCAGAAATATGCAACACTTCTACCATGTAGCACACTACACTGAGGTACTGAGTGCCATAGATTGTACTTATGTACTTATCAAGGCACCACCCAATGAGAATCTATGTCAACAACAAGGGGTACCACTCCATCAACTGCCAGGTCATGTGCAATGCCTAGGGCATTATCATGAATGTGTGTGCTGGCAGCCCTGGCAGTTATTATGACTCCCATATCTGGCATACATCACAGCTATATCAGATGTTTGTTGGGGGGACATCCCACATGGCCATTTACTGGGAGATGCTGGCTATGAATGATGACACCCATCAGAAATGTACACACACCCACGGAAGAATGCCATAATGAGGCACATGCACAAGCTAGGAACATGGGCTTCTGAAGTCATACTTCCAGTGCCTCTGTATATCTGATGGAGACTTGCAGTACTCTCCAGCCACATGTGCACAGATATTCACAGTATGTGTCATGCTACATAATCTGATCCTGTGTAAACAGCTGAAGCAGGATCGACAAAACCACAAGACTTGTTCAGAATCTACCTTCATATTGTTTAAGCCTAGGTCACCACAGCCACACTCAAAGGAGGACTCGGAGGAGGTACCCCCTGATGGTGTCCCTGTAGGCAGACGTAGGCATGCTCAGTTTGCCCTGGCTTTGGCTAAGAGACAGTGCATAGCACATACACTGACAACCTAAGGAACTAGGGACTGACATCTTACTCCAACTCACATGCATATATTAAAAATGATGCCAGGCAACCCACAAAACCTGTACCTAACCATGTATTGGCTGTGTACTGCATGCATCAGACAGAGTCAGCCCTGAACTACAGTTCTATCAATTGTAGCATTATCAAGGTAAGTCACTCACCTACACACCATTTGTATGGAGTAATATATGTGGTATTGTATGTATGGACCTGCTGCATGTATGTAAGGGGATATAGTGGGCTATTTGGAGAGCTGTAACATCCACATGGGACTACAGATACCCAGTCCAATAGTATGTGTTCCATAAAACTGACTAGGCTTCATGGTTGGAATATTTACTACAGCAGTTAAGGGAGATGTTAAACAGTGGGGTCAAAGGTCACGTGATATTTGCAATACTGTCTCTATAAACAGATCATGTGCTGTTCTTCCCCCACCCCCAACACATCAGCGTTCTCATACAAATACTGTAACATCAAGTCAGCAATGGTTTATCAGCAGACCTGGCAATCATAGGACTGTGACACAGAAACCAATCACACAGTGCATGTCTCACTTAACACAGGGAAAACAACATACATATGTATGCTGTTGATTGTGTGATGAAGAACACATTTCTGTCTGGCAGCCTGTGTGGTTCAGTGGACTAGGGATGTTAGTATGGTTAATGGTGTTGATGGTTCGAATCTGGAAGTATGAACAGCTTTTGCATGTGAGGTATTAGTATGCTGGAGTTTCCACAAACTGTCATACCTCTCAGTCTAACTAAGAACTAAAACAGCACACCCCAAGAAATAAATACTCAGTCCAAATGTTCCAAGCAGGTCCACACGCATAAAATGAAAAACTCTTTATTACCACAGTAGATTTAGTGCTTTCGTCTGTTTATACCACAAGACTTCTTCAGAATCTACCTTCATATTTTTTAACCACCTGACCCAATAAAACAATTAAGCATTTAAAGAAACACTGACTTATGAATATGTATGTATGAATGAGTATATTACATATATATATATATATATATATATATATATATATATAAACTTAAAAAATGTATATAAGTGTTACGAATAACCCTTTACACATCATTATATTTAAGTTATTTTAAAATTCACTTGTACTAAAGTGTACAAAGTATCTATAGCAGCGCAAATTCAAACAACATAAGACCTAAGTTTTAAAATACTACTAATACTAAGATAATCATTAAGCCCAGGAGGGATATAAGCCTGCGCTCTAATTTGTCATATCTATACTTTGGCTTCTAATAAATCATGCCATGGGCCACCCCTGGGATCTTTATATACCAATTCAACTCCACAAAATGTGAAATAGTGTTTAGGATGTTGAACAATATGTTTTGCCAGTTTATTGGTCATATTTTGGTGTCTAACATCCAACAAGTGCTCATAAATCCCATCCCTAAAGCATCTCTAGGTCTTACCAACATAAGATTTGGAACATTGATAACATTGGGACACATACACAATACTTCTTGTGTTACAATTGCAATTAAAAGTGGGTTGGATCATTTTACCATTTATCAAAAATGTTTCCCCCTTCCTAATGTATGAGCACTGGGGACAAGATTCACTTTTATATGTCCCATACCTTCTAGAACTCATAGGAGCATTATTATTACTATCCCATTCCAAGTAGTTCTTAATTGATTTAGCTTTTCTGAATACTACATTGGGATTCATCCCTACATATTCAGAAATCCCATCAAAACAGGAAAAAAAGTTCCAATTCTTCCTCAAAATGTTCACTATTTCAGTGTGCTCATTCAAGAATGTAGTTATAAAGGCCCTAGAAAATGTTTGCTTACCACCGACCTGTTCATCTCCTGTTACCCCTATGCTAACCTCATGATCTCTCAGAATTGGTCTATACACCAACCCAGCTCTTTTCTCCCAAACTTCAGAAAACACATTGTGTACCAGTGAGCTAAGATAGCCACCTGCTGTTAACATACTTAATAATTTGTTGCCTTCTTGAATGAAAACATCATCCTCTGATATCATGCAGGCTAGTCTTACTAACTGACCTTTCACTAGGCCTTTTTTCTGATGATGTCGATGACAACTATTGAAGTGTAAAAGGCCATTCAAATAGGTTGGTTTTCTATATATGTTACTAACATATCTTTTGTTGACAAAATCCTTTCCTATTTCAACATCCAAATAACTAATAGTAGCTGAACTATTAGTATATGTAAATTTTAAGAAAGTAGTAGTATTATTGCAATATTCAACAAAATTAGGTATTTTGTCCAAAAGCCCCTTCCAAGCAACAAATATGTCATCCAGAAAAGGACAATACATGGCCCAGTGCTGTTCATAAATGGACCCTAACAAATACCTCCTTTCCCACTCAAGCATAATGATGTTAGAAAAAATAAGGGCAAAAGCATCCCCCATAGCTATTCCACATTTTTGATGGTAATATTGACCCTCAAAATAAACATAGTTATTTTTCAATATTGCTTCCATAAGTGTAGTCAAAACATACACCTCATTGTTAAAAAAAACACCTGATGCTACTAAATGATCTTGAAACCATTCTATGCCAATATCATGTGGTATGACATTGAACAAATTCACATCAATAGTTAAAAAAAATTATATCATCATAGAATGGCAAATTTCTTACATTAGCCAAAAATCCCCCGGATCTTTACATATTTGGGAATGTGTGTCTAAGCATTTTTTTAATTTAGTGTCCACATATTTGTCTAATGGGTGAATTTTATTTCTGAACCATTAACAATGGGCCTTAACAGAGGATCCACCATGTTCTTGTGGATCTTAAGTAGCTAAAAAATTGAGGGAACTAGTGGGTATTCACAGGAAAGAAATGTATAATCATCTAATATAATAGATCCTTGATCAAATATATCTTTCACCAAATAATTAATCTGAACATAAAATAAATTGACCATGCTAATGGATGCTTCATCATAAAGATTGTCATCTAACAGCATAGCATTCATTCGATTGCAATACTCAGATTTAGAAATAATCACAATCCCCCAACACTTATCGGGCTTCATAACTCCTCATATACCTCTCAGTCTGTTAGTACAAAAAATGTGGACCAAGCTAGAAAGAATGGGGGTATGAAGCCCCAAAAATAGAGACAGACAGTAAAGATTGTTCCAATTAACCTAGATAGTTGCTAGTATGAAATTGAGCTGCATTATTACAGAATATCTGAAGGATATAAAGTCTGACACTCAAAGTTTGTCTATAGTTAGTATTATTCAGTGACGTCAAAATACAATAATTTACCAGAACACCACAAATGTATGAGGAACAGACCAGAAATATGAGGCAACATTCTAGACATTCTGCAAAAATCGGTACAGTTGAGAGGTATGCACTGTCATTCTGCGTATGGAGTAACAGTATGAACCTCTGTCACATATTAAGCACAACAGACAGCTGGGGAATGGTGTGGACAATTTGAGGGAAGTGCAGTCCTGCAGAAACAGGTGCAGCTGGCAATGTCTACAACACACAAAATCCTGGACTGGAGTACAGGTAGGTCTGGCCATGAGTCACCTTATAAGTATTGACTGTCCCACTGGGCATGCTCCTACACTTAGCTAAAATTAGCGCAATTCTGCTGCCTTGTCATCAAAATTACCTGCAATGTGTAAATATGTCTGTACATACAGACATATACGTATACATATCCATCTGTCCCTATCTCTCTCTCACATGATTAGTATATCTATCGCTATGTACTGTCAAATAGCTACATACCGATGTATAGTTATATATATTACAATGATACATAGACTCTCCACATATATCTACATAACACGTATACATTTACACACACAGTTACATTTATAGAGACATCCCTGTTATAGACAGATATATGTGTGGATATATGCATTGTTCCACATACCCTATTAATGGTGAGTAAATCTGCACTCACACATCCAAACAGTTGCTCAAAGGAACCAAACTAAGGGTAAAACAATACATAATCCACACACTTACAGACCCCTGTGCCTGCTGGATATCACCATGTAGACAGACACAGGTGAGCAGGTGGTGTAATGTATAATGTTGTCAATGCACACATGGACAGGGCATAATATCCCTGGCCGCAGGTTTGCCTATCTAACTGCAATCAGCCATATATGGCCATACTGGTAAATGTACAAACATACCAAGGATAATAACAGTTATCTTACTGCTAGGACACTAGATGCAGGGAACAGTGCAAAGCAATATCACTCTGCAGGCCACACATCATGTGCAATCCAAGTTTAGTTTCTGTAATCCACAAGGACTGTACCTGCAATAACATATACAACAGACATAACCTGTGGCACATGTGATAAGTACTGTGAGCTATAGTGTATAAGATTAGATAGGTAAGGGTTCTAATCTCACTGCAGCTAACTTGATGTGTGTATGTGTGTGTGTGTGTGTGTGTGTGTGTGTGTGTGTGTGTGTGTGTGTGTGTGTGTGTGTGTGTGTCCCTGCAACACAATGGACATGCCCTCATGGGCTATCCACCTACAATGGTTATGCACCTTTTGGCCCTGTAACTAGCTGCCATCTCCAAACTGCCTCCTCTACAAGGCCTGATGATGTCATCCAACTTAAGACTGCCAGCTGGCAGTCTAATATCAGACAAAAACCATGGCTCATGCGACAAGTACTGTGAGCTATAGTGTATAAGATTAGATAGATAGGGGTGCTAATCTCATGCTGCCCATCTTGGTGTGTGTGTATATGCATAATGGCATACATATGATAACATAGGTCAGGTTTAGTATTATTCTATTTGTAGTGGGTGATATCGTCCCCCCAAATGACTGACCACAACAAGGGCTGCTGATATCAACAAGCATTATATGTTCTAAACTGATAGTACTAACATACATGATATGTGTTGCCTGCATTGGGTACTGCGATCTATAGTGTGTACTAGTACATAGGAAAATGTTCTAATCTACATACAGCCAACTTGTACTATGTCTATGCCTTGGCATGCCCTGTATCCAGTGAGTGGAAGTGGTGCTAGCCTGAATATGGTTATGTTTGTGTGTGAGGCTGTTTCAGCATTTTACAACATGTTACGGAGCCATAGGACACGTGACCTTAACTAGCATAATGGCCATACAACCCTCACAATCACAGACATATGTATAACCCTTGGTACAGAATCAGCACATACTGCCCCAGTCCAAGAGTGACTCAGGCAGATGCCATGTGTTGAGATGATGGTCACCCAGTCAATCAGACAGATGACATGTGCTGAGATGCACTGTGGTGCTCTGTGTACCATTAGGCAGAGCCTGTTTCAAGGGTGTGTTTAAGTCTGCTAGACAAATGTCTCCCACAAGCATGTAATACTAACATCACATAGGTTAATGTACTTACAGTAAATCATCCATCTACTATGCTTCCTACAGATAGGCAGCATGTGCACTACAGCAGGGTCACACCTTGCCCTGTATGCAAGGCACAGATCACCTCTGAGTAGTCTATATGCCACAGGTGGCAATGACACTCATTGCAGAAAATCCGCAGTGATTACATACTGAAGATGTGAAGTGACCTTGCGAGGGACCATACTGTTGTGTGTAAGTGCCAGTACAGCTTCAAAAGGTACTTCAACAAATGGCTTGCACTCAGATATTGGCATGGTGAGGGAAAAGTATGTGGAGGTTATGAGTATGTCACCTACTGGTGACTGTGGCCTCAGCTATGCCATATGCTTTCTGCCATACCACTGTAGAGACATGGTGATCTGAGCCACATTAGGTGTAAACCTGTGTGGCCAGGTCTGTGTGCCCACTTTTCACCCCTGAGTATGTACATCACATGTTGGGACTGATGTGCTACTAACAGGGGACAATATTGTAGTGTCTGCACACTGCACATACTTGAGTCACTATGCATGAAGATATGGGCACACAGTACTGTACCCTTTAATGAGCACTATTTGTTAGGATGTGGGGATGTATTCATTGTTGTGCCAAATATACCAACAGGTTTTTGGTGTAAATCTTAGACCGTCACTGCTATACTGAATGTGGCAGCCAGCATAGCTATCATTGTGTACAATGGCACCCTTGCCATGTCATCACACAGGCATATCGTAAAACTGTAGCAGCCACAGAGGTGCCATGGTACACCAATACACAGTGTAGATAGCATGTCCTATGGAGTCTCTGCCATGTCCGTAGAAATGTAGTCTATCTCCGAAATGCTTTGAAGGGGATGTGTATGTCCCCATACAGGGAGGTGTCAGATCCCACTGTGTACCTCCCGCTTTGTCATGACAGGAGTAACACATGTCTCACGTGTTATACACACCTACAGCATCAACATGGTATAACATCAACATGGTATACATAGTACATACTGGGGAGACTGCTATGTAAAACAGCAGTACACCCTACATGAAACAGCTCCCCCCAAGCATGTAAAGCATACATCTGCTATGACACACATCATGTGCAGGTTACACAATGGGATGCAACACATGACAAGCATAACTGATGTTGGCCAACTGTCTGAACCAGACACAGGATATTTGTAGATGGGTCAGCTCCATCACCACAGCATGTAGATGTGTAAGTTCTGAACACCCAGGGGACATGTATCAAGGGTAGCAGACCTTATCACAAATTATGAATACATGAGTATGTTAACTGCTGCCATTGTCGTTGTTAGACTGTTATAGACATATGAACCTATGGACCCATGCATGTATACTGTTATACCTTGCTGAAGTCATATTTCTGCTGTGCTGCCATACCATCCTGTGCCACTTTATTGCTGCCGTGTGTCCATAGGTTATCTTCTCAGACTCCTGGAACAGAAACATACACAGGTCATGACACACTTGTCATTGTGTAACAATACTGCAAGTACAACATCATACAACATAAGGTATACAAAAGCATATTGCATACTCATGCCAGCATACAGTATCTGTTGGTGACCACTACAAATGTTGTGGCAAAACAATAATGCATTACACAAGTGCATGTCAATTAGTATAGTCACCCAGTGCATCAGACACATAACGTCATTTCCCCTGCATCGATGGGAAGGATGACAGGGATGTGGCACAGGTATCATCACTTGCACAGGGTGTGGTGTGGGAGTGCTGGAGGCCTAGGTTCGGCCAAATGGTTGACAGCATGTGTGTGAGTCAGGAAGGGGAGCAGGATAGATGGACCATGGAGAGGTGCAGTGTGTGTCTGTAGGTGACCTGCATGTGACAATGGTGTGTGAGTATGTGCATGTACCCAGTCAAGCTCAGTGCTAGCCCTACATGTGTGTATGTTGAACAGCTGTGGACTGTACATGGTAGCATGGACAGTTCACTGTCTCTGGCCCTGAACATGAGAACTGGCTCTGCCAGGAGTTGCACTAGCACCCCCATGCCCAAGGTCAGATGCAGTGCTGGTTCCTGACAGTGACTGCTGTCTGCTGGGACTCTGTCCTCCATGGGACCCCAGAACCACAAGCCCATGGCCTGCCATATTGTGGTGTGGACAGCACACTCCCCTCTGTAGCACTGGATGTACTTCCACTACAGGAGAGTGACTGGGCACAGCCACTTGGACTCTCAGCAGATGGTGCTGCTTACCTATGTCCATGAGTCTGATGCCCAACTTCAACCAGATGTTCCAGCCCAGACAATGTGCAGTACAAGACAGACACTGTTTCAGCCCACTGTCTGTCCACTGCATCAGTGAACCAATCCAGGATGTACCCAATACACTGGAGGCAGTAATGGATGTCAGACTGTGCTGCATCCATAGCCCTAGGCATATGTCTGGTGTTCTGTTCAGAACATGTCTGTGCCTCCATGATGGCCCAAAACATGTGCTGAGTGACCCGTGCTTTAACAGCTGCAACAGATGGTGGATGAACAGCAGGCTCCCTACAAACACACCTGTCAGTCTGCCTGGGTGGGACCTCACCAGCTTTCTGGCTATGGCCAGTGTCTACACTCACTGGAGCCATAGTTGCCACACTGTCCTGTGCAATGTCTCCACCCTCAGACTGTCCAATATCTGCAGCCTGTGGAGACTGGGTATGTGTAGGCATAGTGACTGTGTGCAGTGGCAACAGGGGCAGAAAAGGGGTGTCAACCTCTGGGACAAATTCAGTCCCCAACAGGCCAATGTGTGCCTCACTGTAGCCACCATCATCATCAGAGTACGAAGAGACACTGACATCAGGTTGTGTGGGGGAGAGACTCCAATACCCCTGGTCAACTGTGAAAACCAAGAGAAAAGCAGTACATTACTACCTGCACTATTATGCATGGAAAATCCACCAACAGCCATAATAACGAGGATCAACAGCTGCATTATCAGTCTTACATCTTCTCATCTCTGCTTTCATGCACAACAGACTTCCTCACAACAAAATACACATTCAGCTCAAGGTCTGTAAAACAAGCACATCAGGTAAATCAAGTGAAAGTTGACCAGTACAATTTACCTTTAAGTTAGTTAATATGAAACTATACTTGGTAAACCCCAGTACACCTGTCTTAACAAATACAAAAGGAAGAGACTGTTGTCCAAGGGCAAAAAGGAACAAATTCCAAATTGGATAAATTCCCTCTTTAGCCTCAACAAGCAAAGTAGATCACTAGTGAAAACCTCCATAGCCAATTATGAATCAAAACTAGCCTCCAAAACAAAGGGAAACCACAAAGCCTTCTTCAGTTATGTCAGGGACCTCCATGGCAAAGCCCAGGTTTGTTCCAAATTAGTACTTAACAGTATCACCTACACTGATCCTGTTGACTTAGCCAACCTGCTAGCAGATAACTGCAGTGCAAACTTCACCCCTCAAAGGCCCTTTCAACATCCGCTATATTTGTTCCTTACCTCACATCTCCGTAGATTAAGTGTTAAAGGCCCTATCCAAGGGGAAAGAACAAAGCTTCCATGAGAACAGATGGTATCCCAGGCTGTATTCTGCACCATCTCCAGCAGGAATTGGTTTCACCATTGAGCACCCTATTCAACAACAGCCTAAGTAAAGGGCTTCAGCCCAGTAGTGTGGAGAACTGCCATTGTCATCTCCTTGCACAAAGGTGGTGCCACTACTAACTCTGGAAGCTATTACCCTATTAGCTTGACAAGTCTGATCTGTAAAGCCATGGAGTGTATTATTATGGATCTCATAAACAAGGACATAGGCAATCTCCAAGCACTTTATCCCACCCAGTTCTGATTCAAGAGCAGATCTTGCCTGTTGAACCTGGTTGACTTCTTTGAGACTGTCACCAAAGCCCTGGATGAAGGAAAGACAGTACATACAGCCTACCTTGACTTGGCCAAGGCCTTTGACACAATCCCCCACTCAGGCATCATTGAAAATCTAACACAACTTGGTGCAAATCCCTATCTCATCAGGTACGTGGCCAACTAGCACACCAATAGGACTCTCAACATCAAAACAGGCACCTCCACCTCTGACAGCAGACCTTTTACTAGTGGAGTTCCCCAGAGATCTGTCCTGGGGCCCCTACTGTTTGACAAATACTTCTTGGAGGTCCAGGCAAACACAAATAGCCTGTGGCTGACCAAGTTTGTAGATGATTGCAAGTTGGGTGCTGTCATTGATTCCCCAAATGATGTTAACATACTGCAAAAGGGTCTCACAGCAACTAATGACTGGTTCCAAAGTCATGGTCTCAAATTAATTGCAAAAAAAATGTATCATCATACTATTCAGCAAAACCATAGCCCCTACTGATTACCACATCAACAGCAACCCCCTAAACACACAACCTGTGGTGAGAGACCAGGGTACTCAGGTTGATAATCTCACACTCAACCATCATGTAGCATCAGTGGTCAGAAAAGTCTTTTACTTGGTTCATCTCATAAGTAAAGGGATTGCATCCAGAAAAAATGATGTTATTACCTCTCTATTCATCTGCACCAACTAGAAAGACCACAGAAATACCTCCCAAAGAAAATCCATGACCTCCATCACCTGCCCTATGTGGACAGGCTCAAATTACTATCCCTCTACTTGGTATCGTACAGGTTGCTTAGAGGTGATCTGTGTCTCACCTCCAAGGCAATCTTAGACCCTGCCCTACTAGAGATGCTCCATATCCATAAGTCTAATGCCTCAGCCGTTATCCACTCAAAAGGCATGAATCTAATATGTGACATCAACAAAACCTGCTGTAGAAACAGGTTGGTCTCCCAGATGCTGCCCCATTTCTGGAACAGATGTCACATACACATCAAACAGAGTTCCTCGCTGACCCTCTTCAAGCACCATCTTGATGAGTAGATGGGAAACCACAAATTTGTCTCAGGGGTTCCACCTGTGTCCTTCATTGACAGGAGTGACAGGTGCTGACAGAAGTTTCTTTTTGAGGATAAACTCTTGGCTAGTTTTGAAAAGGGCCCCATGGTCATTAGCCTACTAATCTGCTATGATCCTATTTATACAGGTTGCAATGCCTAAGGTATGCACCATCAACCTTTGGGTTTTAAACAGCATGTCTGATTAATTGCCTCATGTAAACCAGGAGGCTTATTCACTCTTAACTATAACTGCAAAAGTGTATCAATTCATTCAACTGCACTCCTGTGATTACCCACTCTAAGAACCTTAGGTAAATGTTCCAGAATGGAACATACAAACTTTCTACTCTGGTTACACACAAATGTAAGTGTACATAGTGCATTATTCTGGCCCTTAACATTAATAGCATACTGTATATATGTTCCACAACAAAATAGTATAAAGCTTATCAGTAGCAGGACCACAGCCTTGGACAACACCTGATGGACCTGTAAAAAGTTGAGGGTGAGGTACTGTCAGTACCACTGCATGTTGCAGCACAACAAGGTAATATGTGCATATATCTCAATTGTACAGTAGTTACTGTGTTACTTGATGTATTGGTGACATTCTGTGTATGAGTGTACAACTGCGCTTATACCCCACCCTTCCAAAGCAGATAGACCTGACACGCACATAAAAGTATGTACAGCCTGACACAATGACTGCTATAGTATTACAGCGGTGATCACACTAAGCTTACCTGTATGCTCCTCTGCTGAGGACACTGTGGCACCGACCTCCACGATGTATGGTATGATGGATCTGGGAGCTGTCATGTGTTCCTAGGTTCACCAGGAATTCCTCAATGGCTGAGAGTGTTTTTTCCAGTGCGAGCCCTCTACCAGTGACAGCACAATACCTGGTTACATCAGCTGCCCTTCTTCATGCAGCATTCACCATGTCTATTGCCCGGTGCTGAACTCGCTCATATGTCCTGTCCTGGTAGCCACTGGCATTCATATCCCAGACAAGGTCTGCCCACAATGCAGCCAGCTCTTCCTTGTTATGCCTTCCCCTGGATAGCAGGATGTAATGATGCTGCCTTAGTCCTTCAAGTATTATTTCATTCTCTGCATTTGAGAAGGGGTCATGGTGTCTACAGTACATTATTCCTGAAAGACAACACAAGGGGAACACATTGCAGGATCAGATACATGGACGTCCACTATGTACAGGTACAGCAAGGACAAAATGCCCAGTGATATCCACTGCTTGCTCACACATGTCATACTTCACAGTGTGATGACATACTACGTATGTGTATACAACTGTGATAGTATCAATACTGAGGTATTTCCCTGTGTGACATGAGAGATTCTGCTGTATGATCATACAACCAACACTCCAGTCTACTGTGGTGTGTCCCTTAAGGCCAACCACCCAATAATATGTCATAAGACCAGTGCCAGACAAATAGCAGTGTGCTATTATAACCACTATGAAGGGACAATCCAACAACACCAGTGAGCCACAATGACAAAAGACAAATGCAACCTTGAAGTATTGCACATCTCCTGTAGGTGTAAGACAGCAGGATATCAATGACATATCATTACTATAGGGCTAAGACAGTCTCACTGCTGTACTTCCTATTCCCCATACCTCTATCCTCCCATCTGCATCCTGTTATACACAAAAAACTGTTACATACCTGGAGGAGTGCAGTATTCCTCTGTGGAAATGTGTTACTAATAATGTTTCACAAAAGCGTGCTCTGTGTGAGGAAAGTCTCATGCAGAATGTTTCCCTCTGGCCAGCTGCTTCCATTTTTAACATGCTTTTCATTAGCAGGTAATTGCCTCTATATCAATCTGTGGCTCTAATATACTAATTGCAGCCAAAACAGTTGAATTGCACTACCATTAGCCAATGACATGCAACTACTGTCTAATATATAAGGCCTTCATGTAGATAAGGGCCTCTTTCTTAACTGTTGAGATGGATTACTGGGGTGAGGAAACTACATTGTCACAGAGGGTACGTCTGTAGCAGAAACCTTAACATAGAGCTGTGTGTACCACAGGCTCAGCTACTGCTGCAGGTCCTAGATATAGGCAGAGAGTGTAAACACTTTGGAGGACAATAAGCTGTAGGTGTATCTGTGTCAGCTGTGTCAGCCTTGTTGTAGAGGTAGAGCCAGGGTGAAGGTACCCTTTACACCCCAACTAAGGCATGTGTTTAAGGAAGGTATGTTAGGCAACTGTGCCAATAACAGAGTACTAGGTGACATATAGTAATGCTATACAGATATGTGAAGTGTGTCTCTACCTGCAGGCCTGTGACTTCCAGCACTGAAAAGCAGTTATTTAATTTGCAATGGTTTGTATGGATAAAGAGTGCATGAATCATTCATTAATTGCTGTCTTTATGATAACGTAATGGAAATGCAACACAACACTGGATTTGAACCCAGGACTATGTGTGGCAAAATGTACTCTATTCTAGGCATTTAACAGACTGAACTACAGAGTCACTGCTACAGCAGGTGTATTTGCAAGATATATGTGCACACATACAGGCTGTGACAAACATTTTCTATGTCCATCAGCATGTGCATGGATTTATATGGATCTAGTTCTGCACCAAAGTCCCAGTTGAGTATGTATTTTGCCATTAAGGTCTTAGCATGTTCACATTTACCTGCTATCACAGGCCCCAGTTACATCCATTATCATGTCTTTGGCTGTCTAGTAGTATACTATTGCACCAGAGTCCAAGGTACACTCCCATTTTTTTCCATTACTTTTTATTCCGGTTTGCGTGGTGCAGTGTGGTACGCAGCTCCGCTGAAACACGCCTAATGATTGTAATTGGCAATTACTATGTTTTGTTTAAACCACCTGTTTTAAGTAAGAGTTGCTTGGCACGGAGGTTAATGCAGCGTGCTGCAGGTGTGATGGACCTGGGTTCGAAACATGGCAGAAGTGTTTATTTTGTACATGTGCCTTACAATGTTATAAACATATATAGTCATTGTAGCTCTATTTAGCTGAGTTTAGTGAAGCTGTGCAATGCAGCATGTCGTGCTGCCCTAAAAATATGAAGAAAAGAAAAAAGGGGAGATAGAAAAGTGGTGAAATGGGAGCAAGCAGGGGGAAAACATAGAGAAAGGCAGGGAGGGATGTGCAGGAAGGGTGTAGGAATGTACCATAGCTATCCATTTCTTGTGCAGAAACAACTGTGCACTTTTACAGAATTTGTTGAAGAATTTGGACTCTCAAACACCAGAGGGAGGGGTGAGGACAATATAACTACATTGTCAACCCAATTGGACCAAAGTACATGTATCAGGTGGACACGTATGCAAAATGGAGAGCTATTTATGGGACCAATTATTTTGGGGATAGGTGCCCATTTTTTTTTTTTTAAGCTGAGAGTATAATTTTGGAGAAGGAACATAGGAATGTGTTGGGGAGGTAAGTTAGGTAGGTAAGGATGCATTGGCAAACAGACAAGACAGCAGTCAGGGGTAGTGTGCAACACATGATGAGGTGAACACCTTAGATAGGAAGGGTGTTGTGGAATTCAAGTCCCATGTGCCTCCAGACAGCAGCAACATGACTCACATCCCACCCATCGGACTGTCAGCACTGCTCCTTCACTGCCCTGGGGTGGCAGTGTTGGTTACTGGGCATCAAGGCAAAATTCCCCACCAGGTTGGCCAGCATGTCCTCAATCCTGTGCAGGTGGCAGTCATAGCCACGGTGGACTATCCTGTGCACCAAGACTGGCAGCTCAGCCCAGGTGACAACTCCCCTTCTGCTACCACTCCCAGAGGGGGCCCACCTCCATCCCATGGGGCAGCACTGCCCAATGCCGCAGGTATTGCAGGGGCACCAGAGGGGGAACCAATGGTCTGGGTCCCAGATGTGATGGGACCTGGTGCCACAGCCAGTTGAGGCAAGGTAGGGGGATCAGTGGGACCCGGCCTACCTTGAAATGCTGTGGTAATTGAGGTATAGCAATAAGTTGAGGTTAGTTAGGAACAAATCATTGTTAGCATTAACAGCTTGGAACATCATATTAATTAACCCAAATATATAGCAATGTATATTATGTGTGACACAACATGAAATAACAGAACAGTCAGTATGTTAACAGCATGCCAGTAACAGTTAAAGCATAAGGACAACCACACGGTTTATGTAACAAGATATGTTAATATGAAAGCATAATAACACATAATAATAAACCACATAAGGCCAACAAAATGGTTAATTTAACAAGATATGCCAATATGAAAGAATGATAACACAACAATAATAAAACACATTTCCCAGTTTAGCAATATATGTTAATGATAAAACCATAATAATAAATAACAATCTTAAATACATGCAGATTAAGGGGTGGGGAGAGAGAGAAAAACAGTCCATTAGTGACAATACAGATTATATCCCTGAAAACAGTGGTAATATTAAATCTACAGGTGTGTATTGTCAGTTTTGCGTACAGTGACTACAACTCTCCTATAGGAGATGTAGGACATACATACCTCTCAAGCTGTTTCATGGGACAGTATTGGCCAAACATTAACAAATGCAGGTACACAACTAGACGGAACACTTGAACATCATGTGGACTTATATAACTACCAAGGTGTTCTGTAAGCAGATTTTGTAATATTTTGCATTCTAGGTAATCATTTCTGTATCGATCCTGTGACAGATGGATTACACAATATTAATTACAGTACAAGAAATCGTGACACTTGAGAGGCATGTTTGTGTACAGTCATAAACTAGATAGCCACCATGCCTTAGTTGTCAGGCATGGGAACAGAACCCAATAGCTGTGACTGCAGGAGACATCTGCAAATAATGCAATAATTGACTGCATCACTTAGTACAGACATGCAAGGAATACAGCCATACTGGAAGTAGACAGATTTATTTATGAATCAACAATGCTGGTGAACATGTTATTCTTATTGATTTTAAAACTCTGTGATATCTAAGCAAAGTATCTGCTCATATAATTGACTACCTCAGTCATATACCTTTTGTTCCTGGGCAGAGATAAAATGTGAGCATTATGCGACCAATAGTGTGCTGCAGATAACCTTGAACCATACTATGAGTTGAGCAATACAAGTTACAGGACATTCTTTTCACATTCTAGAACTATTACAGTGTTATAATTGACAGCACTGACAATAGAACACACATGCATGGAATACAACCTTACTTCATATATTGAAACAGCTTTATTTTTGTATCAGCAATACTGGTGAACATTTTGTATTGTTATTGCTTTGAAATACCTGTGAAGTACACACACAATATCTGCCCATGGAGTGGGCTACCTCACCTATATACCTTTATTACCTGAAGTAGGAGGAACACAGAGAATTATGTGACTGATATTGACCTGGAGACAGCCTTGGACAGTAATATGCGTTAAGTAATACAGTTTAGAGGCCATCAGTTTTGCTTTCTGAAGCTATTACAGTGTTACACTTGACAGCAGCAGCCTTACCATAGACAATCAATGCATACAGCTGTAATGCAATGGTTGTGAGAACACAATCCTGCTGAACATCAATTTGCTCACTGTTATTAGTATGTCTATTGTTTATTGAACATCAGTTGTTATTGTTCATGTATGGCACTACAACTCTAATTGCCCATTTATTGCACTACAGTTCTACTTGACTATTTACATTTATTGCACTACAGTTTTTCTTGTTTATACTTTATTGCAGTAAATGTTTTACTCTTTCTTGCTTATATCACTACAGTCAGCATACTAAATCTGTACTTAACATGCTCATGGTGCAACCTGGCTAGGTGTCTGACATGGGACTTGACATTGTTAGCCATCTCAGCTGCAGCTGTCGGTAGAGAAGCACACCATTATGCATACCAGTTTTGCAGACTTTCAGCTTGCATATTGGTAAAACACAGGTAAAATTGCTTACATATTTGTGGGGCATTCCCTACTCTTGCCTCTTAGCCCCAGGTGTCCAAGGTTCCTCTCTTTCTCCATTTTAGGTGGTCATAATGGTGATGACATTGTTCACATGTGTGGGGAAAGCAGTAACATGAGTGAGTTCCCTGGCCAAACAGTCCCAGGCCTCTGCCTTATACTCCAAGTCTTGGAATCCACCCTGCATCAACCAGGGTTCATGGCTTTTAACAAGTAACCCAACCATGACCCTGGACTCCTGAATACCCCACCTCTGCGCCCGAAAGTGCGCACCTTCACCAATACCGCCAGCTAAACCAACAGTGGATTGAACTCCAATGAATGATGCAGAATTCCTGCCTACTGGGCTTAATATAGACTGTTTTCCCACCCTTACATGTCATTGAACAACATTCAGAAAAGTACCGCATCGCTTAGCAATGTTCAAACCAGCTAAGAGATGCCAAGCAGTGTGAAAACTCACAGAATCATGGTTTTAGTGAGGCTTAGCACCGTGCAAACCTTGGTAGCCATTTCCATGTTTATGCACTGCTTAGCATGAATGAACACTACTTAGCAAAGTGCAGCAGTGCCAAAATTCACCATGGTTCAATACCATTACTGAAAAATAGTACATTCATTTACAGACATATTCTGCCTGTTATGGACGATCCCAGGACCTACTACACATAAGATGGTAACTCTACCCATGTAGCGAGTTGGACGTTATAAAAAAGTAGTATACCTTCACATATACTACTAAGCTACCTGTTAGCATTGCTGAGCACTGCACCACACAAACATGCTTAAACACACCTATGAATAAATAATTCATTACGTCCAGTTTCTAATTTTAGATGTCTGGCAGGTGTCAGCTATGTATGTATAAGCTCCACTCATGCCATGCAAACATGCAGTTAAAATTAAAAAAAAGAAATATTATAGCTTCATAAAAATGACATATTATACATTTGACACACTTCACAACATTACAACAGTGGCAGGGAGCATTACAGGGAGACTCACACTCATCTGCAGCCATCAGTAGCCTCTACACCTCTCTCTACTGATTTAATATCCATGTTCCTCAGCTCTCCCTTTGGAGTGTACCATTAGCGATTATTAATATTCATGGTGTGCTGCCGAGGGGAAACCATGGCCATGTACATAGATACATTCCATGTAGTCTCTACATTGTGCCTGCACAGATTTTATTAAATCCTGGGACAAGACTTACTTTTGGTCCACCACAAAGAAAAATTCTTGACTAAATGTTAAGATCAGTTTGAAATAGTAGAACAATTATGTGATGTAACCAATGGGGTTATAGTGACTGGTAAGAGAAGACCAGAACAAATATACCACACTGACCTTTGAAACCGTAGAAAGAAACACAAACTTCAGTAGTTTGCTTAACAACAGAGATGAGCAGTTCAAGTGAATGAGACACAATGTAAGCCACAAAATCAAGAAATAAAGGAGGTTATTTTAAGGTTCAAAAAAGTGCTTTCAGAACACCCTGGCATAACAGTCCTAATTGAGCAGCATATCAAGACTATTCCAAAGGAAAAGGTTAAATTAAAACCATACAGATTTCTTTAGTCAAAGAGAAAGACTGTGCAAGAGGAAATGCAAACAAGTGCTTAAGACAGTGAAGTCAAAAATACAAATGGAACAACACCATAGTGTTAGTCCTAAAGTTTGATGTAGCAGGAAGTGTAACAGCATTTTGGTATTTTTATCAACTACCAAATCCCAGGATAAATGAAGTAATAAAAAAATGGTAAATACACTATTTATGGCCACATTAGATCTAAAAAAGGGCTACTGGCAAAATCCTGTAATGGCTAAAAAACAGAGTCAAGATAGTCTTTTCAACACCCGATGGCTTATACCAATATAGTGCTCTATCTTTTGGATTACATATTACTTTAGCAGCCCTCAAGAAATTAAAGGATGGAGTCCTAAAGCTCATTGTCAAATACACTGCCACTTACGTAGATGAAGGAGTAGTACACTTAGAGGTTTGGGACTCAAACCTTGCTTAATACTTGTATTAGATACTGCAATAAACCAGGTTAACTGTCAATACCTCCAAAAGGAAGTTAAGTATGTCAGAGATAAAATGTTTAAGTCGCATGATTGACAGAGGGACTGTTCAGCCCCAGAATGAAAAACATAAAACCATGAGAAACTAGCCTATTGTTGGCAATAAAAAATGAGTCAGGCCATTCATGTGATTAGTTGGATACTACTGAAAATAAGTACTCCATTTTGCATCACCATCTTGCCCTTTTACACATCAGACCAAAGGAATGATGTCCCTTAAAATGAGTCGAACAAAAACAAAACAATATTTTTAATCTGCTGAACTATCTCATCCTCTGCAAATTTCAACAGGCCTTTTATAGCATATGGTGATATATCAGAGACAGACCAATTGGCATCATTATCCCTGACATTTGATCTAGAACAAAATCCAGTGTTTTTAAATTGAAAATTAAATAGAGCAGAAACAAACTATTCCATTACTGGCAGGAAATGACAAGCAATCAAATATTAACTTCGCAGCTGTGAACTCTCAGTGGTCACAAACCATGCCCTAATTTCGTGGCTGAATAATCAATATGATAGGAGTCGAAAACTATATAGAGATACGTTCTCCCTGCAGCCTTTTGAATTTATGTTGTAACATTGGCCAGAATGCTGAAAACATACTGAAGTTAATTTCTTAAGTTATATTCAGATATTTATATTCTCCTTTTTATCTCTGTAGCTATGTATTAAATATAGTTGTGAAAAAGTTCAAATTCAATAGAAAGAATTTTAGTTAGAAACTCAATGAGGGTTGTCTTATGTGTTGGAGTGTTAAAACTCCAGCCCTCTACAACCCTTCATAGCTCTCAGCCTCTTACCTCCAGAACAAGGAGTAATCCAGAAATAACTGGGGACAGAACCCCAAATCACAGGAAAGAAGAAGAGAGGGCAAATTTACATGGAATTTCTGAAGTAAAAGAAATGTGTAACTACAATGATTATCATTATTTATTAAGTTAAATCCATCACATTTTCTTCACAGATTTTTAGAAGAGATGCAGCAACATTTTGAGACAAAACAAGAAAGCCAACTCATTCTTTGTTTAATGATAATAAAACTCCAATATGACAGTATCTTTGAAAAAGTAAACAATTTGTTTTGTCAAACTTATTCACTCAGTTTCATTCTGAGAAAATGTATTTTCAAAAACAAAATGGATCAAATGTTGGGCTTCTGTTGCCCCTCCAGAGGGGCAAAGCAAGTCAGATCTGCAATGAGTTTATAGGTGACCATCCAATCATTAAGGTTTGCTTTAAGGCCATCTGTGATATCACTCTGTTCTATATATATAGTAGATAATTATTCCAGAGACTGGTGTAGATTTTGAGTAAGAACTCTGCCCCTCCATTATGTCTTATTTGTTTAAGGATATCCATCTTCTTAGTAAGAATATTTTGGAGTCATTAATTTTGCAAAGGTGTTGATCAAGGAGGGTTGGAGTCTTAGCATGGGATACTAAACACAAATCTCTTTGCAAGAGTCAGTAAGAGACAGAATACAGAGACAAAGCTTGAAACCTATCTTGGTAGCTGAGGGCCTTCAGTCTGGTCATCTTTAAGTTATGATTGTGAGGGATCCTTCTATCTGCATGATGTGTTTGGATAGATATATAATAAAAAGGATATTATACTGAATATTTTTTTTAATAAGGCTAAGTAGAGAGGAACGATAACTTCTTTTAATCTAAGACAGAACCACCGGCAGCTCAAGAAGGCTGACGTTTATATATTAAATCTGTGATGTACCTGGAAGTTTTTTGAGCCATTCCTTCTGATGAGATGATATATCTTTAGTTATGAGGTGGGCTTGCTAGAAGTACTTCCCGAATACTATTGCTATGTGGTAGTTAAAGGCTAAGAGTTTTCTATGTAAGTACCAAGATCTATTATGACTATATCAGTCTGAAGTGGGTTGTTCCTGTAATGTAAGTTACAGTCAGTGTGCCAATGTTACACTTCCTTGCATTTAATTTAGGCCCATTTGTAATGCACCATTGACCTGTATTGTTTATCCCTTACTATTGTAACACTATATAGGTTCATAGGTAGCTACTAGGCTATTGGCCCTAGGGTCTATATAAGCTAGCCAAAAAGATACCCTGGCTTTCGCCACCCAAAAAAAATATTTTCCTGTGCCCCTGTCAAGCAGAGCACCAGAGGTGATCCCCAGGGTGAATTTCCTATTCCCCATCCAATCATCAAGATTTTTCTTGAAGAGTGCTAATGAGGAGCTTTGTTTGATATAGATAGGTAGTTTGTTCCAGAGTATGGGAAGTCTCTGGGACATGAATTTATCCCTTCAGCATGTTCTGTTTATTGTGTTGACAAGGTTTAGATCCCTAGCACATGTAGCTTGGAGGGATTGGGATTTCTTTAAGGGGAACATGTCCAACAGCTCTGGGTTTGACATAGCTTTGTATGTTAGGCAGAGATTGCCTCTGAGTAGGCGATATACGATGGAGTAAAGCTGGAGTTTTTTGAGATGGTCTGCGTCAGGCATCTGTTTGAGGCTGGTAATCCTCTTTGTGAGGTATTTCTGCTGCCTTTCCAGTTGTTGTAGATGTCTTGTGAGGTACATACCAAAAGGGGCGCTGTACTCTATAATGGGTCTAATGAGTGACTAGTAGAGGGGAAAAAATGACCTCTTTGTTCCTGGATGAGAAACCTTTTGTGATGAGGTGTGCCATGTAGAAGGATTTCCTGACTACTGTGGCGATGTGATTATCAAAGGAGAGACTACTGTCCACCTGTGTCCCAAGGTCTCTTATCACACTTTCGGTGTTAAGTAGACTCCAACCTATGTGGTAGCTCATTGGTACAGAGTTTTTACCAAAGGGGATGAAAATGCACTTTTTGACATTGAGCTTGAGGCCATGGCTTTGACACCAGGTATCTGTCTCAGTGAGGTCCTTTTTTAGGATGTCCACATCATTAGGAGTTTCGATTATGGCTCCTAGTTTGCAGTCATTTGCGAACTTCATTAGCCAAAGACCTTCTGTGTTAGCCTGTACTTCAGAAAAGAAGATGCCAAACAGGAGAGGACCCAGGACTGAACCCTGTGGTACTCCACTTGTCACTGGTCTGATGTCAGATTTGGAGTCTGCTACTTTCACAGTGTGGGTTCTGTCAGTGAGCCAGTTGGCAACCCATCTTGTGACATAGGGATTTATACCTAGTTTAGTGAGTTTATCTATAATTCCAGAGTGGGAGATGGTGTCAAAAGCCTTGGCAAGATCTAGATAGGCTGTGTGAACCACCTTACCCTCATCTACGGCTTTGGTGATTGCTTCAAGGAAGTCTATCAGGTTTAGGAGACATGATCTGCCTTTTACAAACCCGAACTGGGTGGAGTCCAGAGTTTGAAGATTACCAATGTCTTTGTTTATAAGTTCCACGATGATACGTTCCATGTTCCTGCAGACCAGGCTCATTAGGCTAATGGGGCGGTAGTTCCTGGGGTCCATGGTGGCTCCCCCTTTGTGGAGTGGGATAACCATTGCTGTGCTCCATTCAGTGGGCACAAAGCCTGAGGTAAGGCTATGACTGAACATGGTGCTTAGGTGTGGTGCCAGTTCATTCTGTAGTTCATGTAGAACGCAGCCTGGCATGTTGTCAGGTCCCATGGATGCTATGTTCTTGGCTTTGGAGAATGTGTTTTTTACCTGTGCAGCCATGATTACAGGAACTTTGCATTCTTCCAGTATACAGATGGACCCTTTAGGGGGTGAGAGAGGGGTAAAGTTAGCACTGAACCTATCTGCCAGGATGTTGGCAATATCAGTCGGTTCTGTATATTTAGAGCCATCGTGCTGTAACTAAGAGCAGATCTAAGCAAATTACATGATCCAGTTATCAGCAAATTTAGTTATACATACTTCTGGGTTAGTATTTTGGAGATCTGAGAAGTAGATTCAAAACAGAAGGGGTCCCAGTACTTAGCTATGAGAGATACCACTAGTCACCATGTTGCTTTCTGAGGTGGCACTTGCTAGTTTTACAGTGCAGGTTCTCTTTGTCAGTCACGTTGCTATCCATCTTTCTTCATTAATCATTTAACCTAGTTGCAGTTCTTGCATGGCTGGTACTGCTTCAGTAACTTTGTCAAAAAAGTTCATCACAGTTTTTAAACATGATTACCTTTTGACTAAGCAAAATGTTGCAAATATAGAGTAATAAGATTTTTTTTCATAAGAGCTTATGAATCAGATATATGATCCATAGCTTTGCAAATAAGGTTTGTTAGGCTGATGGATGTATACCTCATGTAATTTGAAGCTGGGCCCCATTTATGGAGTGGCATAATGATACACATTTTCCATGACTCAGGAATATACCATGTTACTCTGCTCTAGTTTAACAGTTTTAGGAAGGGTTTGGGGAGAGTATGTTTGACACTTTTGATTAAGCAACCAGGTATACTATGTAGAATATAAAGGTGGTATTTTTCCCACTTATTTTTGCTCTCCACTGATGACTATGAGTTGCCACCATTTCTTCTCCTTTTCTCACAATCTACCAGTCTTGCATCAGTTCCCCTTAGGCTATGTCTAACTCATGTTCAAGGATAGTGAGGAGATTTAGAAACCTAGTGTGTGTGTATGTGTGTGTGTGTGTGTGTGTGTGTGTGTGTGTGTGTGTGTGTGTGTGTGTGTGTGTGTGTGTGTGTGTGTGTGTGTGTTTTTTGTTTTTTTTTCCCCTTCTCACCATTGCACAAGCTCAGAAAATCCCCTCATGTTCATAATGGCATACTATCAGCAGAATGTTCCACCTACCTTTAGTAATACCTTTGCAGGTTTCTCCTCAGTCTCCATCAGGAAGTTAGCCATACAAGTGTGCCCACTGCATGGATCTTCTCACAATACCCCTCCCATCCTATGCCTGCCAGCTCCTCGGATGCCCAAACTACTTAGCAAGCCTAGGTCACCTGAGTCATAGTCAGGACTTTATTCACCTACAACACTGCACTGGTTACAGGCTGTATTTTTTGCTTTAGTGTTTATAGTTAGGACATGTTCCCTATTAATTTTGGGTGGAGTAAACGGAGCAAGAATGTGTGGAACTTAAATTATTGTTTCCTGGAATAAAGTTGGTATTAAATTTTCTGCAAGCATATTAAAAATATCATTAAGATCAGAATAGACAATACTGAATTCTGGACATTATTGTATGTTTCTTTTTAATAATCAAATGCAATTAAGAAAGGATTCATGATTATGCATGACTTCAGATGCTAATGCTAATTGATGCACTGCCTTGATCTTCCTTATGGTAACTTTCAGATTTTTAATGATCTTTTTAAAATATTTTTTAATGTTTAGTTTTATATTCTCTAATATACTTGGTTCTGATTTGTTCTGATTGGGACCACTTGGTTTATAGTATTTGTCAGATGGGAGTAACATTTATTCGCATAAGTGTCAGCTAAGGTGAAATTAGGCTGAAAATCTTGCAAATGAATTCTGAGAACTCATAATATAGTTCCAATAGGTCTGTCTTTTTTTTTTTTTTAATAATTTTTATTTATTCTTTTCATTGATCTAAAATAGCACACATAAAAAAACAGGTAGTGGCAAGACCTCTTTACAGTAAGCAGTTGTTATACATTGAGGGTAATATAAACAGAAATAAAACAATCAACCAATACTATTTACACTATATACATAGATGCTTTCAATATTTGAGAGAACAATTGTTACATTTCAGTGAGAGTTGTTGTGATTGTGAGCATACCTTAGAAAAAGGAGGGAGAGGAAAAAGAAGAAAATTTATTGATCTATGAATATAGTTTAATATGGGATCTCTTATTTGTATTTATGTCTGATACATTGTCATGAGTTAGGCAAGAATGATATTGAAGATTTGTTCCCATAATTTCCTGTGTTTGATGTTTTTATTCCCCTTATCGATTAAAATGTTATGGGCTAAGAGGTGTCTGGTCGCCATTAACTTAAAATTCTCCCAGGATATGTTATTTAGGTTAAGCCAGTTGGTTGCTATGTAGAGTTTCAGTAAGAGAAAAATATTGATCATAGTAATTGCTTGAGTTTTAGAGATGTTATCTGGTAGGATATGTAGAAGAGTGAATTCCCAGGTGAGAATGGATGTTTGATAGCCCATTTTTTGTAATTGGAATTTAAAGGAGTTCCACAGTTTAAATACACATTTACAGCTCCAGAATAAATGGAGTATATCAACTGTTTGAGTTTTACAGTGAGGACAAAGAGGGGATTTCGTAGAGTTAAATTTATGTAAGATAGCGGGTGTGAAATATGCGTTGTTATAGATCATCAGTTGGGTAAATGCCAATTTCTTAAGGGGTATGGATTTATTTGTTAAGTTGATAGCTTGGTTTAGTTGAAGGGTATTGATGGATGGATTGTTCTTTCTCCAATAATCCGAGACAAGCAAATATTTTTGGAATTTAATGTCTTTGATTAATTTGTATGTATTAGTGATATATTTTTTAGGTGAGAAGATGGTCTTCCATAGTGAGTTACAGGTTATCATTATTGCTTATGTTGCAGTTTTGTAAATAGCTGGTGCATAATTCTTTAATTTGCCTTAAAATCACTAGATAGGATTTGGGGAGGTTCAAATGGTTCCTTATTTCTTGTATAGAACCGTTAATGTATGGGTATATATCTTGGATGGTTATATTAATTAATTTAGAAAAGGGATCCAGGTTTAGAGACTGATTGTTAATTTTAAGGTTGGGATTTTTGTGTAAGGGTTGTAGCATGATCATAGCTTGAGTCAGATTTAGATACTTAAAGAGTTTTTAAGTTAGTGAGATAGAGTGTTTAAGGGGTTCTAATATTTTGCATGGTTTTATTAAACTTGTATTTAGAAATGGTAAGGATTTGGGGTTGATATCCAAGGTTTTGATATGTCTTTGGTATATTATTATCCACATTGGGGACCGGTCTTTATTCTTTGGGTTGTATTCAGCTATTCGCAGTACTCTATTAGTGTTCATAATTAGGTAATACATCTCAAAATTGGGAAGGTCTAGACCACCTTTACTTTTTGGGGTCGAAAGGTTGGTATATGAGATTCTGTTTTTTTCTTTTGGTTCCCATATAAATTTTGCGAGCAAAGTGTGAGGTTTGTCTAAAAAATTTATTGGGTATGTTTAATTGAGTAGTCATGAATATATAAAGTAATCTGGGTAATACATTCATTTTAATTACTGAGACTTTTGCCAGGAAAGGTAGTTTTAGATTTTTCCATCTATTAAGGTCTAAAATAATATTCTGCCATTTTTGAGTTATATTATTTGAGTAACAATCTTTATTGTTTGTTGAGAAAGTGATGCCTAAATAGTTGATTATCTCTTTTGTTTTTTATTTTCCCTATTAGAGGTAGGAGCGAGAATGGTTTAGGGGTTTTTAAAGGAAATATGCTAATTTTTTTAAGATTTAGTTTGTAGTTTGATATCTTTGAGAAGTGTTCTATAGCCGATAGTATTTTGTTTACACCTGAGATTGGTGTGGTACAATAGATATTCAAATCATCTGCAAAGGCTGAGAGGAAGATTTTGGTGTTAAATATTATTGGGGGGTTATGGTAAAGATTTTGTTTCATATTTAAGAAGAGTGGTTCAAGATATAAGTTAAAGAGTATAGGAGATAGAGGGCATCCTTGACGGGTTCCATTTTTAATTGAAATTCTGTTAGACCAAGTTTTGTTGATATATAAAGATGTATAAGGCTTGTTGTATATAATTTGCAGGATCTGGATAAATTTTTGTGGAATATTAAAATAGGGTAATGTCTGGAGTAGAAAATCTATATTTACTCTATCAAAGGCTTTATGAGCATCAATAATTAGAGCGTATATGTTTAGGTTAGAATGATTAGCCTGAGATATTAGAGTATTAAGAGTTAGTGTATTATCACTTGTTTGTCTGAGTGTTGTGAAACCAGATTGTTCGGGGGAGATAATTTTATCTAGTAATTTTTTTCAGTCTGTTTGCAAGTATGGATGTTAGTATTTTGGTGTCAATGTTTAATAGTGAGATGGGTCTATAGCTATCTGGGTTTTTTGGGTCAGCTTGATCTTTTAGTATAAAAATAGTTTTAGATGCATTAAAGTGTTAATTTTATTGTTTATTATATAGTTCAGCATATGGAATAGAATTTGAGCTAAGATAGGGGAGAAGGTTTTGTAGAATTCAACTGTGATACCGTCTGGGCCTGGGGCTTTATGTGATTTCATTTGGTGAATAGTTGTGGTTATTTCACTGATAGAGATAGGTTCAGTTAACCTTTCTTGTTGTTTTGAATCTAGTTTTGGGAAATTGAGTCTTTGAAGGAAACTTGTTCTTTCTTCTTTGGAGGTTATTGATGTTTAGTCTCCATAGGTCTGTGAATATACTCATTCGATGATTTTATTAATATCTTCAATATTTGTGTAATGGATATTTTCATAGAGTATTTCAGATATTTGGGAGGAAGGTTTAGTTTGGGTTATGATTCTGGCCAGTGCTTGCAATGGTATTTGCATTTTGTTAGCATAGTTAGCTAGCATTTTGGTTTCATAAAAGGATAGTTTGCTGTTATGTAATAGGTCTAGGTCTTTTTGAAGTTTCAGGATTTCAGATTCAGTTTGGGTATTATAATTTGTTAACAGGTCATTCTCAAGGTTTTGAAATTTGGCTTCTAAGTCCTGTTCTTCTTTAAGATGAATTTTTTTTTATAATAGGATGCTTTTTTAATAAGTATTCCCCTAATTTGGGCTTTGGTTGCCACCCATTCAATATCCACAGGTAGTTGGGAGTTAAGAATGTTAAATAGGGTTGATTTGAGTAAGGTTGGCCTTGTACGTCAGGCAGAGATCACCTCTGAGCAGGTGGTATGCTACTGAATAGAGCTGGAGTTTCTTTAGTCTGGCAGAATAACACATATGTTGGAGACCCTTGATCCTTTTGGTGAGGTACTTTTGTGGTCTCTCCAGCTGTTGCAAATGCCGGGTGAGGTACATACCAAATGGGGCATTGTACTCAATCGTGGGTCTGATGAGGGAGGAGTATAGGGGTACAATGACATCCTTGGATCTGGATGTGAATCCCTTTATGATAAGGAGTGCAAGGTAGAATGTTTTTCTAACCACTTTGGCAAAGTGGGTGTCAAATGAGAGGTCACTGTTGACTTGGGTCCCTAGGTCTCTGATTACTTTTTCCATACTCAGTGGGTTGCTGTCTATGTGATAATTTGTGGGTACTTTGTTTTTCCCAAAGGGGATGACTATACATTTTTTGGCATTTAATTTAAGGCCATGACTCCGGCACCAGTTGTCCGTTTCTGTGAGGCCTTTTTGTAGGATGTATGTGTCTGCTGGTGTATCGACTATGGCGCCTAGTTTGCAGTCATCTGTGAACTTTGTCAGCCACAACCCTCCCATGTTTGCTTTAACATCTGAGAAATAAATGCTGAACAAGAGGGGTCCCAGGACAGATCCCTGTGGGACACCACTTGTGACTGGCTTTGAGTCTGACATTGCTCCAGCGATTTTAACTTTATGGGTTCTGTCCTTTAGCCAGTTTGCAACCCATCTAGTGACATAAGGGTTTATGTTTAAGCTCTTGAGCTTATCTATGATGCCTGAGTGGGGTATTGTGTCGAAGGCCTTAGCCAAGTCCAGGTAGGCTGTATGGACTGCTTTGTCCTCATCAATGGTTCTAGTGACTGTTTCAAAAAAGTCAACCAGGTTCAAAAGGCAGGGTCTGCCCTTTACAAAGCCGAACTGGGTGGGGTCAAGTGTCTGTAGGTCCCCTATGTCTCTGTTTATGAGTTCCATAATGATTCTTTCCATAGCTTTGCAGACCAGGCTGGTTAAGCTTATGGGGCTGTAGTTCCCAGGGTCTGTAGAGGTACCCCCTTTGTGGAGTGGGACCACTGTTGCTGTACGCCAGTGTTCAGGTACATATCTTGTAGTAAGGCTAAGGTTAAATAGCATTTTTATGTGCGGGTTTAGCTCCTCTTGGAGTTCGCGTAGCACGCAACCCAGGATACCATCAGGTCCCATTGATGCTGTGTTTTTAGCTTTGTTGAGGGCGGTTCTCACTTGGACATCTGAGATGACAGGGAGATTACATTCAGCTGGGATATGTATTTCTTCTTTTGGGGGTGAGGGAGGGGAGAAATTTGCACTGAACCTGTCAGCCAGAATGTTGGCAATATCTGTGGGTTCAGTGTATTTTATGTTGTTGTGAACTAACTCTGAGCATATTGGAGGGTTTCTGCCCAGATTTCTAACATAGCTGAAGAAGGCTTTGTGGTTATCTTTAGTGTCCTTAGCGATTTTTCTCTCAAAGGTAGACTTGGATGTTTTTATGAGAGAACGTAGTTTTCTGCTAATGTTGATCAGAGATGTCTTCCCTTTATGGGATTTTGCTCTGTCGTGCAGTAGCGTCCTTCTTTTGTTAGACAATTTGTTAATGGCTGAGGTCCACCAGACAGGACGCTTGCCTTTGGTGGAGAGGGACTTGGATTTATTGGGATTGCATGATCCATGCATTCTTGGAGATGTCCATAGAAAGCATTTGTGAAGGATTCGGCATTGTGGGATGTGGTATCCTCTGGCCCAGTGGGCTTAAAGGATACCATCTCAGTCTTAAGAAGAGTGAAGTCTGCTTTTGAGAAGTTTTTCACTGTGGTCTTTTGTGCTGGGGGTGGAGGTGGGATATGTATATCCAGGGTGATTAGTTTGTGGTCAGATCTCACTAGTGAGGGGTATACCTCTGGTGTGGAGCATTTTGTCCCCATGTTTGTGATGATCAGGTCTAGTATATTATCTCCCCTAGTGGGAGAGGTGACTAGTTGTTCCAGTGCATTTGAATTTATGAATTTCAGGAACCTTTGGGCTAGGGTGTTAGGGCTAGAATAATGTACCCAATCTATGTTTGGGTAGTTAAAGTCTCCCAGTATGATGGTATTTTGTGATACATTCATATCCTCCAATGCCTTCAGGAAGGATGAGTGGGGTTCCTGAGATTGGGAGGGTGGTCTGTAACATGCTACCAGTTGTATAGCAGTTTTGCCTATGGTTAGTTGCACCTATATGGTCTCTGATGCTTCATGTGTTGCTACTAACCTGGAGGTGTGGGTGTCCTTGATGAATATGGACACTCCCCCTCCCTTTGTGGTTCAGCCCGGGTTTTGCGGTCGAAAAGCATGATACAAGGTATAGCCTGGTAGTGCTGGAGTACTCTCAGGAGCCTTGAACCAGGTTTCAGTTACTGCACAGATGTCGATGTTCTCCATACTGAGGAGTGCATCGAGTGCCTGCATCTTGAGATTTAGACTTCTGGCATTGAGCAGCATTACCCTTAGTTTTTCTCCATTTTTGTTTTCTAAGGAGGTGGGTTTGTCTTTTGAGCCTTGCCTAAAAAAGGCACTATGGGGGTGGCAAGAGCCTTAGCCAATATCCGGAAGCCCAGTGGTGACAGGTGCAAGCCGTCCCTTGCGAAGCAGCATGGCTTGTCCAACATGTCATCCCAGGCAGACAGACATTGGATCCCCTTAGAATGACACCAGTACTTGAGCCAATTATTAAAGCTGATCATCTTGTCTTTGTATTGTGGCATCATTCTTGGTGAGGGCAAGATGTTGCTCAGGGTCAGGGTCATACCAGCCTGGGCTACATAATCAGAGAGCTCCTCTATGTCTCTTTTCATGTAGTCCAGAGAGGTACGTCTCAGGTCATTCACGCCAGCATGGACAATGACAGAGTCATATTTGTACTTGCTTTGAAGTGACCTGAGTGCATGTGTTATGTGGTGGATCCTAGCTCCCGATAGGCAGCTCACAGTCACCCTCTCCTTGTTCATCCTGGTAAGCGGGACATCAGTGTGTCTGACTATAGAGTCACCTATTACTAGTGTATCAGGCATGGTGTTTGGCCTTAAGGGCTGTGATTGATTGACACACTGATTTATTGAAGTATGTGTTGCATGTGTTTTGTTTTGAGGTGGTGGATTTTTGGATGTCTGCTTTGGGAGCCTCTGTTGTTTTGGTAAGTTTTTTATTAGAGCCTCTGAGTATGTCTTTGTGTTTTTATGTGTTTGGTTTGCAGTTGTGGTAGGTCTATGTGGGACTGGGTTTGTTGTGTGTGTGGTTACCATCTCCTCCTGTCTGGTCATGCCAGCCCTGAGTTGAGAGAGTTCAGCCTCCAGTTTGGCTATATAGTTGCATCTCTCACATGTATTTGTGTTTGTTGGGAGGAGGAGAGGGTTGTCTGTGTACATGAGACAATTGTAGCATTGTCTCAAGATACTCAGATTAACCAGCTGAACTGGAGAGGACACCAGTAATCTACCACTCAACATGCTAGAACAGTATAAGGGAGTGCTGTGCCTTTAAGGGAAGTGGATATTCACAGGGGTGGTAGGTGGATGTAGTGCTTACTTAGTACGAGAGTGCTTACTTAGTAGAGAAGTTTTGAGAACAAGTGCTAGGCTTATAATATAGCGAGTAGTCTAATTATACTAAGAGTAGAGCTTCCTTAAGGGAAAATTTGAAGAGCAGACTTGGCGGAGCCAGAAGAAGTTTAACCTTGTTTAACCAGCGCTGCGCTATGCGCACAACCGCGCAAAACCGTGCAAACGCGGATTTTAAACAGGGAACTTCAAAAGAGCTAGAAATGGTCCAAAACAACCAATTACTACAGCTCTTCTGCTGAGGTCACTTCCTACAGGGACAGGTAGGCTGCTCAAGGCTCCCCACTCCCACTGGTGAGCAAAAAAACTTCCTTCTATCCAAGTAAGGTAATGAACTACACCACAGCCCAGAATACAGCAATGCCTGTAAACTGGTCTAAACTAGTCGATGAGAGGCGGGAAAACAAGGATTATTTTTTTGTTTTTTTTGTTTTTAGATAGAAACACACAGAAAATGCAGAAACAGTGATAAATCAGTTACACAGGCTAGCACACTTTAGTGGGCAGCATCAACAGTTAAATTAAACAAACAAACTTTCGATCAAATTCGACTAAAAAGTAACTTTAAGTGCAGATTTTAAAATAATGCAGCAAACAGCTAAAAAAACAGCTTAAGCTTGTTTAGGGTAAGCTAGAGAAGCTATTCCATGTAAAAAAACAGCAAAGATACTTAAATCCAGAAAGTAGTCGCTTTTCTGAGTTTTCTGTAGCTAGGACCACTGTGCAGGACCACAAGGAGCTTGTCTGAGTAGTATAGCCTGTCTGAGTCTGAAATTAGAAAAAAATCTATTCTCGACCACATTTTGTGGCATTGGGAGTAAAATGTGTATCTGTTGGATTTATTTAGACTATCTCCATACTTAAAAGGGTAATATAACTTGTAATCCTGAATAAGTTCTCTTAGTGTTAGGTGAGCTTGTTTATTAGGTATTATATTTGTACTTGTTTTGTCTTTGTCAGGATTTAGATATGTGTTCCAGTCTCCACCTAGGATCATGTAATAATCTTAGAATTTATTTAAGATAGGGTATAATGAGGCGAGAAAAATGTGTTGGTTTTTACAAGGGGCATAAACATTGAGGACGAGAAGAGGTTTAGGAAGATTTGGAGTTAGAATAGTTACATAGCACCATCTTCCCTCTTTGTCCACTTGGGTTTCTAAAATATTATCTTGGAACTGATTTTTAATTATTATAGCTACCCCTGCACTATTAGATTTGCCTTCAGAAGCTATGATATCCCTTATCCATTTTTTCTCTTTAATTTCTGACCATTGTTTCCTGGGTTAATATGAAGTTCAATTTCGCTTTCAGGATGAGGTGTAAGAAAAGTTTTCTTTTATTCTTATTCTGGAGCCCTTTGATATTCCATGAGTCAAATTCTCACATTTATGTAATTGGGTTGTTTGTGAAATAAGTCTAGAGTGATTTTTTGAAATGTTGATTTCTGTTCATGTATTGATAAAATAAAATTAAGAAAGCATCCTTTTATTTCCGTCCCCCACCCAGTGCCTAACCACCACCCCCTTGGACCAGGAATAATGCAGGGAGTAAGTCGTTATTAGTTTTACAGATCTGTAGTACAGTATAGTAATTATGAAATGGGTTATCATATTTAGGTAAGAAATGGAAACTAGTATCCCTGCGAAGATTTTCTCTACATAGACAAAGCTTAACAAACGAACTCCCTAAAAAGCACCACTAAAGTATCCCTAGTCTCCTCAATAGTTTTGTATGTGTCTAATAGAATATTCAAAGTGTACATTCTATGTGATTATCAGTAACTGAAAGGTGTGATTTGAAAAGGTCTTAGTAGGACCATTATATTAAGTAAAGGTCCATTAAACAAGGTTTTTAGTATAAGTGTACAAATAAGTGTTAGTATGATATAAAAATATACTGGAGAGTATTAGTAGAACTATTAGTTATATCCTTTAACTATTTTCACTAACATTGAAGTAGTATAAAAAAAACTAGGATTATTTTATGTGTTCTCCTTTGTTTTCTGTTCCTCTTTGCCTCCTTTCCATTAATGTTATTTCCTTTCCCTTCATGCTATGAATATGACTGTACGTTCATAGTATTCTATCTGTTGTCTATGATGTTCAGCTGAGTTATTTTATTTGTGGATTTCAGCCTATAGGTATAGGAAAAATATCACTATATTAAATATCTGGGCAAGCATTACAAGTATATAATATAACGTACATTGTCTCTAGTGTCTATTACTTGGATAAAACATGTTGCTTTTCATAATACTACCACCCTATGATTTTGTGCAGATTTTAACATAGCACAGAGTTAGTGTTTTTCTATGGGTCTTGTTAATGTCTCCTTCACCAAGCTTATTGAAAGTTCCATTCTCCAATCTGTTTATATTAATAGGATCACTAATCCAATAAAACGATCGTGTCAGCACACAGGTTGCAAGTCTATAAAATGTTTATTGTATAAATTCCACAAGCGCTTTCACCCTAACTCAATTGTAGGGCTTTTTCAAGTATAAAAGCAGTGTAACTATTCAATCAGCCATCTTTAAATAAACTCATTTTGAAAAAAGGCGCCAAAACCAGTCTGACCTAAATTTAAAGTGACCACGCACATTTTTACAACTGTCAAGTTTAAAAACACAAATAAATTAACTTTGTTTACCAAACATTAATGAACTTGATAAAACTTTAAATCAAAATAGTATAACCTAACACAAAATAACATTTCTATCTAAAAAAGAAAAAGGTATCAAAAATTTTAAATACTTTAAAATTATGTAAAACAATACAATCAAAATGTTACTTTAATAATTGTTTCAATGATTGTTTTAAATAATTATTTTGATAAATCTTCAGCTTTTTTAATCAAATAAGGCTTAATAGAAATATACTCATTTAGTCCTGGGGGGTGGGTGGTGTTCAATCTAATTTGCCAATAGGTCTCCCTACAGCATAGCCAATTCTCCCAATCTCTCCCTTTAGGGTCAATAGGTACTTGTTCAAGAATCCCAAAACGAAAGCCAGTATGTTTAGGCTCCATTTGCAAATGTTTACTTAATGCATTATTAATATTCCCTTTTTTATGTTGTATAAATGTTCATAAATCCGTTTGTTCAACGCTCTCTCTGACTTCCCTATGTAGAAACTAGGACGGTCTCTACATAGGGCTAAGTACACAATACCCTTAATATGACAATTACCCTTCTTTAAATAAATCCTACTGTTGCCGTAATTTTTTAAGGTGATAGTTACTTTGTCCAAAATGTATCTACAATACCCACACCTACCACACCTACTAGTTCCCTTATCCAAAGTAATTGTACATCTATAATTGTTACTTTCGAACACCTTTTTAAGATTTGTTCCTGTTTTATAAACAAAGTTAGGATGGTCACCTACTTTGTGTACTAAGTCCTTGTTGTGCTTTAACAACTTCCAATTTCTCTGAATGAGGTCCTTAACTTCCCTTATAATGTTACTGTGTTGAAGAACCATAGCTCTTTTAAAAGCTTGTTCACTATCCACTTCATGACATTTTACAGCTTCCAATGGTTTCCCCAAAATAGGAGAAAATCTAGTTGCACGACCATTTATAATTTCGTCTGACACTTCCTTTATCAGGATAACCCCTTGAACTAAACAAATCAAAAATTAAGTCAATTTCCACTAAAAAAATCATCGCACTCTGATGTCATCCTGGACGCTCTAACCATTTGGCCCTTGAATATACTCCTTTTTCGTTTCCAGGGGTGATCACTGTTATAGGGGAGGTAGGAATTACTAAAAGTGTTTTTTCTATAAATTCTTGATTTTAATCCCCCATTAGTTTTGTCTAACCTCACATCTAAATAATCAATTCCACCCTGGTCAAAATTAAATGCAAATTTTAAAAATCCAGTGGTGGAATTTAAGAACTCAACAAACTCTACAATAGTGTTCGCTGGTCCTTCCCAAATAATAAACAAATCATCCAAGAAGCTTCGGTATAATTTAATGTTGTTATTATAAAAATCTGAAAGAAACAAGTGCTGCAACTCCCATTGTAGAAGGACAAGGTTAGCGTAGATGGGGGCACAAGCTGCCCCCATAGCTACACCTCTAACCTGCTTGAAAGTTTCCCCCTCAAAATACACAAAATTGTTTTCCAACACAATTCTCATTAGTTCTATCAACAGGTCAATATCAAAGCTCAAGGTAGACTTTCTGTCCTTCAAAAGTAGCCAAAAGTAATCTAAACCCTCATCAGTTGGAATACAGGTGAATGTCAACCACATCAATGGTTAAAAAGTACACCTCACCTTCATAAGACTGCAGTGTCAAACCATGTAGAAAATCCCAATAATCCTTCAACATATGCTCATACTGATCAGGAATATGTTTAAGTGTATGGTCCAAAAAAGATGCAATGGCATATGTTTTAGACCCCTTCCCTGACACAAGTGGCCTATATGGATGGTCAGTTGTACTTTTATGAATCTTTGGAATTACAAAGAAAGTCGCTAGTCTTGGTTTCTTAATGGTCAACATAATACCAATCTTTTCATCCAGTCTACCTTCCATAATAAATTCTTCTATTGCTAGATCTATTTTCCTGTAAGAGATGTTGATCTCATTCATAGAAACTGGAATATAAACATCAGCATCCCCCAGGATATTCAAAATTTTACTAGAATAGTCAAAAGTGTTGATCAAGACCATACCACCCCCCTTATCGGGTTTCATAATTCGAATCCCCCTGTCGTTGAGTAAGTCCTCCAAGATGTGTTTTTCCCTTGTGGTCAAATTAGCCTTAAACAAGGGGCAGGATTCACGAAGGCTTGCACGGAGTCTAAGAGTAGTGTAAGACTCCATGCAGCCTTCGCGATCCAGGAACAGCCCAAAGTCCGTGTAAGAGACAAGCTAAAACGTCTCTTACACGGAGCGTGGATAAAATCACCTCACTTGCAGCCGAATAGCATGCAAATGAGGATGATTAGCGATCCAGGAAGCCCAGAACAGCCCGTGTAAGAGCCGTTTTAGCTGCAGAAATGTACTCAGTTGACAACTGAGCACGTTTCTCTAAAAACACAATGGAGCCATGTCAGCTCCAAATAAAGGTGCATATGTGTCAGGCAGCATGCCAATGGCCAAATATGTGGCCATTGGCAAGGTAACCTGATGCAAAAGTAATAAAATATAATTTTTTTTTTGGCTGTTTAAATCATGCGCAGCCCCACGTAAACGGGCTGCGCTGTATAAAACATAAAAACGAAGGTTATAAACCCACAAATGTGGGTTTTATGCAATACATGGATTTACAATGTAGGGACCAGCAGACCAAAAACAACATGGCCACCGTGTAGTGGTTGCTAAGGGGGGAAGCTGAGTCTAAGAGATGTAACTAAACATTAGTAGGCAATCTGATGCAAATGAGTGTTAGGATACTGAATTCCACTGTCACATAGCAAATGAGCACATTCTGAGTAGTGTAAGAGTTACAGAAGGGGGAGGAACAGTATAGGAGATAGGTGACATCACAGGGGGGAATGGCAGAAAGAAATGCAGTTCATTGGAGGTTAGAGTTACATGACAGATGTCAGACACATATCATGGAAAGAGGAGTGCCACAACATAAGCATGGGAAAGTCAAGAAATGGAAGGTGTACACTGTTGCCTACACCAAAGTTTCTTGCTGGGCGTGCATGCGCACGTGTGCACGCCATGAAGCGTGAGTAAGACAGTGTATGCACGTGTAAGGCTGACTGAGCATGTGGGAGCGTGTTGGGAGATGTTTAACACTGTTTGCGTGGGTGTGCACGCGTTTTAACCCGAATAAGCAGATTCTGAACCGTGTAAGCATGTGTGCGCGCATGTAGGCCACTGTGAGCGTGTTTCTGCTAGTATGCACTCTGCTCCCCCCTGAGGAAACAGAAAGGAAAAAGGAAGCAACAGAATTAGTAGGAAGCTAGCAGGGAATACTGCTGGAGCTAGCAGGTGAAAACAATTAGAAGCAGGCAATTACACAGGCAGAATAGTAGCTCAGCCCAACACTTAAAAATCTGCAAACAGCAGTGCAAGATGTTTCTCTCAAGAGACACTGCAAGACAGGAGTAAGCTATTAGAAGTGAAAACCAAAAAAGCTGAACTCAGAGCAGAAATGTTAGGGGCTGCCATAGCTGTCATAATGAGACATAGGCGACTTGCTGAGGGTGGTGACAATGCAAATGGTGCCAGACAACCCACGGTGAGGAGATGGAGAAGAGTGTACAGGCCCAGGGTCACCTACCATGGGTTACATGAGCTGGAGATAGTAGAGCGCTATAGAGTGGACAGAGACCTCCTGCAGCAAATAGTGGAGCTGTGCAGGCCACGCCTCACACACAGAACCAACAGAGGGGAACCCATCCCAGTGGAAACCAAGGTATGTGTTGGCCTAAGAATACTAGCAACAGTTACCTTCCAGAGACCAACTAGTGATATGATGGGGATATCACAGGCATCAGCCTCCAGGGTACTGCACCAGTTCCTGGATGCCATGTCAGCACATGTCGGTGATCATGTATATTTCCCCAATGCCCGTGAGGTATTGGCCAGCAATATGCGTCTCTTCCAGCAAATAGCGGAATACCCTGAGGTAGTGGGTGCAATAGACTGCACGCAGATATGCATCAAAGCACCAGCCAGTGAGCGGGGTAGGGCCTACATTAACCGCAAGGGCTTCCCCTCCATCAACTGCCAGGTCATGTGTGATGCCCAGGGCATAATAATGAATGTGTGTGCTGGCTGCCCTGGGAGCTACCATGATTCCCACATCTGGCATTTGACGTAGCTGTATCAGACATTTGCCAATGGGGACATCCCGCACGGACACCTAGTGGGGGATGCAGGCTATGCACTGGAGCCGTGGCTGATGACACCCATCAGAAACGCACACAAACCTGAACATAATGAGGCACACGCACAAACACGTAATGTAATAGAGCGTGTGTTTGGGCTGCTCAAGTCACGGTTCCGGTGTCTGGACACATCTGGTGGAGCCTTGCAGTACACACCAACTACATGTACCCAAATTGTCATGGTATGTGCAATGCTACATAATATGATCTTGCGAAAACAGCTGCAGCAGGACCAGCATAGGTCCGGGCCAAATAGCCCCCCACCATTGCCAAGGCCATCACAGGCAGAGCGTGACTCGGAGGAGGAACAACCTGATCCTGCCCCAGTAGGCAGAAGGAGGCGTGCCCAGTATGCCCTGGCCTTGGCAAAGAGGCAACACATAGCACATATACTGGCTCAGTAGGAACCGTGGGAATGATACCCCCTCTGACTCACTCAGATAATAACAGGGATGCCTAAAATGACATGACCTGCTCACAAACATGTACAGGGAGTGTAATATGTGCATCCGACAGAGGCAGCCCTGCAGCACCACCTGAGGCATGAATGCCATGTGTTAAGTAATGTAACACCATGTACTATATGCACACCTGAGGACCCTGACTAACATCCTACCCTCACCAAGCATCATGCCACAATATGACAATGAGATGATCAAGTGCAATAATTGACTGAAGTATCGCAGTTAGTCAAAGGGGATCCAATGTGTGCCAGCCTGGGATGACATGCTGAGCATGACATGATGCTCCACCTGCTAGACTGGCATGCACCTATCAGTGCAGGCCGTATGGATACTGGCAAAGGCTGTTGTTACCCACAGCGTGCCCTGAATAGGTAAGGCTCAAAACACAAACCTACCTCCATAGGTATCAGAAGGGATAAGAATAAGTTAAGGGATAAGTCGAAACAGCAAGATGCATGCAGTCTAAACTCACCCAGTATGGGGAATGTTGATATCTGTGCTGTAACAGAAAACTGGGTCAAGGCTCACAACAGCACCCTAACACTACCAGGTTACACCTCATACTGTGCTGTACAGCCTCAAAACATGGAACAAGCTACAAAAGGAGGGTGACTAGCAATAATTGTCAAGGATAACCACACTCCCATGTTGGTACCACAACAAGAAGCAGCATGGTCAAGTAACAGTGGCTAAAACTGCCCTCCAGTTTATAGCCTGCTACAGACTACTGTCCCAACACCAGGAACTGCACCTGGCCTATGCTGGAATACATGAATATATCAAGTCCTCCAAACCACATTATATTGGGTGACTGAAAATACCCAGACATAGACTGGGAGCATTATACTAGCTCCAATACTGTAGGACAAAAGTTCATAGAATCCATAAACCAAAATGCCCAGGAACAACGTACCACTCCCACAAGAGGGGTAAGCATACTGGATGTGATAATCAGCAACATGGGTACTGGATGGCAAGACGAGAAGTGTATTGCTCACTGGTAAAACCAGACCATAGAGTAATCACACTGGATATACAAATCCTGACCACAGTCCCTGGCCAGAAAACCACAGTGGAAAACATGTGTAAAGCAATATTTGCACTCCTCCAAACTGATGTGGAATCCATTAAAGGTCCTGTGCAGGTGCAAAATATGGGCCACACCTCAGAACCTGTAATACAGCCATTCCATGAACACTGCCAGGAATGCTTGGATTATGCAATCCTAAATTAAAACAAGACACAATGCCATACACACAGGCATCTGGCATGGTGGACACCAGCCATAACCAAACCATGCAAGAGAATGAGGAAGCTATTACATGATAGAGCAAACATAAACAATGAAGTAATCACCGATCAGTAGTATGGCAATAAAATTTGTCCACACATACAATCCACTAAGGCCAGCCACAACAAGCTGAATCTGTGAATCTTGAGGCAATGTTACACCTGCCCCAAGTACACAGACAACCCCCAACTCCCCCCAAGAAATACAAATATATGTGAGAGATGCAACCATCTATCCAAACTGGAGGCTGAGCTCCCTCAACTCAGTACTACCATAACTAGTCAGGAGGAGAAGGTAACCACACACACCACAAACACAGTCCCACATAGACCTGTCACAACTGCAAACCAAAGACATAAACACAGAAAAACATTCCCGGAGGCACAAATTACAAACACAGCACACCAACAGAGGCCTCTAAAGCAGACACCCAATCAAACAACTTCCAAACATAGCACATGCAACACATAGTACACAAAGCTGGTGTGCCAAACAGTCACAGGCCAGAAGGAGAAACAGCATGCCTGATACAGTTGTAATAGGTGACTCCATAGCGAGACACACTGCTGTCCTGCACACCAGACTGAACAAGGGAAAGGGTACAGTAAGCTGCCTGTAGGCTGCCACAATATGCCACATAACACAAGTATGCAGGTCACCCCAAAGCAAGTAGAAATATGATGCAGTCATAGTCCATGCTGGTGTGAATTACCTGAGATGTACCTCCCTAGACTACATGAAAAGAGACATAGATGAGCTCTCTGATTATGTAGTCCAGGCCAGTATGACACTCACCATTTGCAGCATCCTACCCTTACCAAGAATGATGCCACAGTACAAACACGGAATGATCAGTTATAACAAGTGGCACACTTACTGGTGTCATTCCAAGGGGATCCAATGTCTGTCTGTTTGGGATGTCATGCTTGACAAGCCACACAGCTGTTCCAGGGATGGCTTGCACCTGTTACCCCTGGGCGTCTGGATATTGGATAAGGCTTTTGCCACCTCCATAGAGCCTTTCGTAGGCAAGGCTGAAAAGACTAACCTACCACCCTAGAAAACATAAGTGGAAAGAAACATAAGGGTAATGCTGACCAATGCCAGATGTGTAAACACCAATATGCATGCTCCCGAGGCCATCCCCAGTATGGAGAACATCAATGTCTGTGCAGTGACAAAAACCTGCTGCAAGCCTCCTGACAACACACCAGCACTACCAGGTTATACCACATATCATGCGTCATGGCCCCAAAACCTTGAACAAAACATAAAAGGAGGGTGAGTATCCATATTCAGCACAGACACCCATACGTCCAGGTAACTGACAATGCACAAGGCATTGGAGTCCACCCATGTGCAACTAACTGTAGGCAAGACTGCTGTACAGTCTGTAGCATGCTACAGACCACACTCTTACACACAGGAACCCCACCCAGCCGTCCTGAAGACACTGGACAGTATGAATGTCCCACCAAATACCAAACAAGGTACCACAAATTACCACATAGGTGGTAAACCATTATGTATGGAAGGAGTAATCAGGGACCTAGGGACACAAGTGGACAGTAACCTGTTATGTGACACTCACATTGCCAATGTGGCTAGGAAGACTGTCTATGTTGGACACCGTATCATGAAAGGATTCTCATCTACGTCAACAGAGGTCATTGTGCCCCTATACTGTTTTCTTATCACACCCATAATCTAGTACAATGCCTCATATGGGATGTACCTTACCTGACACCTGCAGCAGTTAGAAAGACCTCAAAGGTACCTCACCAAGAGGATAAAGGGTCTCAAATATATGTCATATGCTGCCTGGCTGTAGACACCCCAGCTGAATCCAGTCACATACTGCCTACACAGAGGCATTGCATGCCTGTTGTACAAGGCCATGCCCAACACAGGAGTAATGGACATGCTCCACCCCAGGAAACTCAAAGCCATCGGAGCTGTGAGAGTGAGAGATGTCAACCTCAACACATAATGAAATAGGATGTGCTGCAGGGACAGATACATAATCCAGAGGCTCCCCACACCCTGGACCAGAATCACACTCCATGTTAGGCAGAGCCCCTCACTGACACTCTTTAACAGGAATCTTGCCAAGTGGATGGATGATCGTAGAGTTACACTGGGAGTCTTCACTGTGTCATGTCCAGACAGAGGCACAGCAAAGCAAATCATAAATGGCCATAATATTCACATAGCAAGGGGTGGCGAAAGCCACACACACTCTGGCTAGGCTAACAAATGCCCTAGGGTGGATAGCCTAGTATGAACCTATGAACCTATGAAGATACAAATTGTACAGGACACTAAGGATAATCCCAAGGCTTTCACAACTGATGGTAGGAACCGTATTGGGAATTCACAGATATACTCTGAATCACACAAATATCACAAACAACATACCAAACACACACACATATTGCTAACATACATCCTGACAGGTGCTGTGCAAACCCCCCCCCCCAGAATGCAAAATATCTATCCCAGCAGACTGCTGGCCCCCTGACATTGCAGATGCTGAGGTAACAGCTAGCATCTACAAAGCAAAACACACAGCAGCAATGGTATGAGATGGTGTCCTGGGCTGAGTCCAACATGGACTCCAAGACGAATGGAATGCCAAATCACACTACTACTCAATGTCAGCCTTACCACAGGATATGTACCCAAAGAGCAGTGTACAACAACAGTGGTCCTTCTCAACAAAGGTGTTGCCTGAATGCCTGTGAGAAGCTCGGTCTGCACAGCTATGGAAAGGATCAGCATGTACCGCAGACATAAAGATATTGGGGACCTACTGAAACCGGACCCTACCCAGTGTGGCTTTCTTAAGTGCAGATCCTGCCCCTAAACATGTTTGACTCAATTGAAACAGTCATTAAGGTCATTGATGAGGGCACTGTGGTCCACACAGTGTAGCTGGACCTTGCAAAGGCTTCTATACAATACCCTACGTGTTCATTATAGTTATGCTCACCAGCTTAAATATAAACCACTATGTCAGTAGAGGGGTTGCAAACCAGACCAAGGACAGAACAGACATGGTCAGACATGCTGCAGCCATGTCAGACTACAAACCAGATATAACTGGCATCACACAAGGCTTGGTCCTGGGATCTCCCTCGTCTGGTATATATGTCCCATAGGTACAGGCCAACACGGAAGGACTGTGTCTGAACATGTTTGCAGAGGACTACAAACTGCTCACCATATATGATCCACCAGCTGACACAAGCATCCCACAAAAGGGCCACATAGAAACAGGCAACTGGTGCCATAGCCATGTCAGCAAGCTAATTGCAGAAAAGTGTATAGTCAACCCCCGTGGATATACAGTAAGTGCCCACCAATTACCACATAGGTGTTAACCCATTACGTACTTAACATGTAATGAGAGACCTGGGGACACAAGGTGATAGATATCCTGCATTGGACAAACATGTGCTGTAGTGTTTACAGAAACATACCATATACCCACCTAATCATGAAGGTTGTCAGATCTAGATAAGGGTAGGTCATTGTGGCTCTGCAGTCATCCTTCATCAGCGTTACAATTGACTACAATAGCCCCTGTGGGATGTACCTCAGCAGACACCTCCATCAACTGTAAAGTCCCCAACAGTATCTCACCAGGAGTATCAAAGAGCTTGCACAGATGCCATGTGTTGCCTAATTAAACAAACTGCAGCTACACACTGCCATACTGCCCACCCAGAGGCAAGCTGTGCCTGATGTATAAAGCCATGTCCAAGCTGGTATCAATAAACATGCTGCACCTTGTACAATCTGAATGGCAGTGAGCTATGCACATGAGAGACCTGAACCCCAGCACTGACTTACATAGGACAAGCTGTACTGCATGATCCATAACACAGAAGCCACCCCCACCCATGAGTAAACTCCCAGTACAGGCTACCCATAGAGTCACTTATCGATTCTCCTCAAGTGGAATCTTGATGAGTGGATGGGAGATGGTAGCTTTATCCTGGGTATCACTGTCATGTCACAGGAAGACAGAGGCACAGTATACTAACCATGACATATGTCATGGCAAACTCCACTTACAATGTGTGTCGAAGGACAAACACACTCTCCGACTAGCATTAGAAATGGCCTAGAGCACATCGCTAGTGTTTGCAAATGTACACCTATGTTGTGGAATACACTACCAATGTTGGACAAGCCTGGTTTAAGTAGTTCATATCTGAACATAATGCAACATGGTCAGATGTGCACAACTGGCCCCTAACCAGGCTGTTGTGCTCACTATGGAAATTTAAAGCAGTGATAGGACTAAAGCCCAGGATACTGTCCACCACAGTCAAAGTACTGAACCAGTACACTATACAGTACTACAGTGTTAGGTCAGTGTGAAAGGATGTTGACAACTGTATGCAAAGTATCCCATGCAAACCCTGCAGGCACAGTATAATCCTGTTGTGTTTACACACAAAGCAGTTGTACAGTAACTATACAACATGACACACAACACACAACCATAAACGGGAGATATTTGTTGAAGTTCACACTCATCCACAAATGTGGTGGGCTGCAGAGTTCAACATATGGAATGCTCACACTGGGCATGCTCACACACTTTGATAAATGAGACATATGTCAGACAACATGCCATGGGAAGGCTGAACTGGGCATGCTCACACACTTAGGCCAAATCTCAGTTTAGCAGTTGGCCACACATATCTGGTATATTTATGTGTTATTCCAGGAACCAACCACATTACAGCAATCTGCCCAGTGCACAAAGTTAAATGACTACAGAGACATATGTGATATAGTGGATCCCTCCCATATGCAAACATCTTCCACAGATACACAAGTTGTTCATACAAACAGGGAATGCTATGGCAATAAAGACGTGCAGTCTATCAGCAACAAATAATGTGCATTTGACAATTAAACATATGGGTGTAGAGGTCAATACTAGGCTGTTTGCCCTAGGGAATGACAGCTTAGCCAGAGTGTGCTTGGTGTCTGCCTCCCCACAGGATGCACATTCCCCTTTCTAAACACCGATGATGTCAGCACCCTATAAGTACAGCAGAAGAAGAGAAACCTCCCAGTAATGCGAATAGCACGCTCCGCTAATGCATCCGTCTCAAGTGTCATAACATAGTTAGGTAGGGATTTGAATCCTGCAAATGCTCAGTGTGTGTGTGTGTGAGTGGGGTTGGTGTGTGTGCAAGTCTGTGGGAGGGAAATGTCCCTTTTGGCAACTGGGAAAACACACTACAGGATGCACATTCCCCTTTCTAAACACTGATGATGTCAGCACCCTATAAGTAAAGCAGGAGAAGGGAAACCTCCCAGTAATGCGAATAGCGTGCTCCGCTAATGCGTCCGTCTCAAGTGTCATGACATAGTTAGGTAGGGGTTTGAATCTTGCAAGTGTGTGTCTTTGGCTGAGGGGGGTTAGTGTGTGTGCAATTGTGTGTGAGGGAAATGTCCCATTTGGCAACTAGGAGAACAGACTACAGGATGCACATTCCCCTTTCTAAACACTGATGATGTCAGCACCCTATAAGTACAGCAGGAGAAGGGAAACCTCCTAGTAATGCGAATAGCGCGCTCTGCGAATGCGTCTGTCTCAAGTGTCATAACATAGCTAGGTAGGGGTTTGAATCCTGTAAATGGCAAGTGTGTGTGTTTGGCTGCGGGGGGTAATTGTGTGTGAAGGGAATGTCCCTTTTGGCAACTAGGAGAACAGACTACAGGATGCACATTCCCCTTTATAAACACTGATGATGTCAGCACCCTATAAGTACAGCAGGAGAAGGGAAACCTCCCAGTAATGCGAATAGCGTGCTCTGCTAATGCGTCTGTCTTGAGTGTCATAAAATAGGTAGGTAGGGGTTTGAATCCTGTAAATAGCAAGTGTGTGTGTTTGGCTGAGGGGGGTAATTGTATGTGAGGGAAATGTCCCTTTTGGCAACTAGGAGAACAGACTACAGGATGCACATTCCCCTTTATAAACACTGATGATGTCAGCACCCTACAAGTACAGCAGGAGAAGGTATGTGGCATGGACAATGACTGAGTCATATGTGTCCATGCCTCTGACTGACCTGTATGCTTGTGTTATGTGGTGGACCATAGTGCCCCACAGGCATATCACTGTGACCTTCACCTTGTCCAGCCTGGTGAGCATGACCACACTGTACCGGACAATAAAGGTAGCTAACACAACTGTGACAGGTGTGTTGTCTAGCCGTACAGGCTGTGACTGGCACACAGGATTTGTGTGCTATGTGTTATGTGTGATGTGTTCAGGCATAACGTATGCCTGTGTGCCAGCTGCAGAGGTGTGTGCTGCTCAGGCAGGATGCTATTCTAAGGCTCCACGAATGGCCCAGTGTGTTCACGTGCTTGTATTGCTGTCAGTGTAGGTCTACATCAGACTGGTACTGTAGTCACTGTAGTATTGCATGCCACCTGACAGGTTATGCCAGTACTGGGTTCAGAGTGCTTAGTCCCCAGTTTGGCTATGTGGTTCCATCTCATACATGTGTTGTACGTCCATGTGTAGGGAGAGGGTTGACTGTGTACATGTGGCAGCTGTGACATTGCCACATGACCCACATATTCCACAACTGTACCATAGAGGTGACTGACAACTGACCTTTGAACATGCTACCATAGTATTGTGATTGCCATGGTGATTAACAGCACATAGGGCCAATGGGGAACAAGGTACATAGGTTCATAGGTTCATAGCATCATACTAGGCAATCTGCCCTAGGGCATTTAAGAACCTAGCCAGAATGTGTTTGGCTGTCGCCATCCATTGTAAATATATCTTGCCATGCCCTTTTCCGAGGTTAGTATACAGTGCCTCTGTCTAACAGTGACACAGAAGTGATACCCGGGGTAAACCTACAATGTCCCATCCACTCATCAAGATTCCTCTTGAAGAGAGTCAATGAGGGACTCTGCCTAACCTGGACTGGGATTTTATTCCAGAGTGAAGTGAGCCTCTGGGTTATGAATCTGTCCCTCCAGCATGTCCTATTTATTTCAGTGCTGAGGCTCAGGTCTCTCAAGTGTGTATCCTGATGGGATTTGGATATTCTCAGGTGCAGCATGCCCATTAATTCCGGGTTTGATATGGTGTTATACATTAGGCACAGATTGCCTCTGAACATGCGGTATGCCACTGAGTAGAGCTGGGGTTTATTTAACCGGTCAGCATATGGCATCTGTTTGAGCCCTTTGATCCTCTTGGTGAGGTACTTGTGGGGTCTTTCCAGTTGCTGCAGGTGTCTGGTAAGGTACATCCCGACAGGGGGATTGTACTCAATTATGGGCCTGATGAGAGATGAGTAAAGAGGTACGATGTCCTCCCCTGATGTAGATGTGAATCCCTTCATGATGGGGTGGGCTATATACAATGTCTTTCTAACCACTTTGGCCACGTGGTTGTCAAATGAGAGATTGCTATCAACTTGGGTCCCCAGGTCCCTAATTACTTCTTCTGTACGTAATGGAGTACCACCTATGTGGTACTTTGTGGGCACTTTGTTTTGGCAAAGGGGGATGACTATACACACTTTTGCATTCAGCTGGAGGCCATGGCTCTGGCACAAGTTGTCTGTTTCTATGATGCCCCTTTGGAAGATGCTTGTGTCAGCTGGAGAGTCAACTATGGCGGCCAGTTTGCAGTCATCTGCATATTTGGTCAGCCACAGTCCTTCCGTGTTGGCCTGTACCTCCGATAAATATATACCAAACAAGAGCGGTCCCAGGACTGAGCCTTGTGGGACACCACTCGTAACTGGTTTGGAGTCTGGCATGGCTCCAGCAATTCTAACCATGTGGGTTCTGTCCTTGAGCCAGTGTACAATCCATCTAGTGACATAGGGGCTTATATTTAAGCTGGTGAGCTTCTCTAGAATGCCCGAGTGGGGTATTGTTTTGAAGGCTTTTGCGAGGTCCAGGTAGGCTGTGTGAACCACCTTCCCCTCATCAATGGCCTTGGTGACTGTTTCAAAGAAATCAACCAGGTTTGAGAGGCAGTATCTGCCCTTAACAAAGCCAAACTGGGTATGAACCAGTGTCTGTAGGTCCGCAATATCTATATTTATGTGGTCCATGATGATCCTTTCCATAGCTCTGCAGACCAAGCTAGTGTGCTTATGGGGTGATAGTGTCCAGGATCCGTTGAGGCACCACCTTTCTGTAGAGGGACCACTGTTGCTGTACGCCACACTTTGGACACATATCCTGTAGTAAGGCTGGGATTGAACAGTAGGTTTATGTTTGGTTGTAGCACGTCTTGGAGGTCATGTAGGACACAGCCCGGGACACTGTCACGTCCCATTGATGCAGTGTGTATTGCTTTGGAGAGGGCAGCTCTTACCTGAGCATCTGAGATGTCAGGGGGGGCAGCACTCTGCTGGGATACCTATTTGCCCTTTCAGTGTGGAGGGGGGTGAGAAGTTTGCACTGAACCTGTCAGCTAGAATGTTGGCAATGTCTGTGGGTTTGCTGTTTCTATTGACATTTTGGACTACCTCTGAGCATATCTGGGAATTACCACCCAGGTTCCTAACATAACTAAAGAAAGCCTTGTGATTATCCTTAGTGTCCTGTGCAATTTCTCTCGAAGCTGGCCTTAGACAATCTTATCAGTGCCTGTAGTTATTTGTTAATACTGATCAGTGATGCTTTCCCTATTTGGGAATTTGCTGTATCATTTAGTAGCTTCCTCCTTCTATTGTGTAGTTTGTTTATGGCTGGGGTCCACCAGACAGGACGTCTGCCTTTGGAGGATTGGGTCTTGGTTTTATTCGGGATCACATGATCCATGCATTCCTGAAGGTGTCCATAGAATGCATTTATAGAGGAATCTGCGGTCTGGTCTGCAGTTTCCACAGGCCTGGGGGCTTTGAAGGTTTCCACCTCAGTTTTGAGGAGTGTGAATTTGCTTTAGAGAAGTTGTTCACTGTGGTGTTCTGGGCAGGGGGTGGGGTCGGGATGTGAATATCCAGTGAGATTAGTTTATGGTCCGATCTTACCAGTGAGGGATACACTTCTGGTCTGGAGCATAGAGTCCCCATGTTGATGATGATCAGGTCCAGTATGTTTCCCCTTCTTGTGGGAGTGGTAACAAGTTGTTCCATAGCATTTGAGCTCATATATTCTAGGAATCTTTGGCCTAGGGTGTTGGAGCTAGAGTCATGCTCCCAGTCCATGTTTGGGTAGTTGACGTTGCCCAATATAATGGTGTTTGGAGAGACCTTCATATTTCCACTGTTCACAGGATGGCCAAATGCAGTTCTTGGGTATGGGAGGGTGGTCTGTAGCAGGCTATAACCTGGAAGGCAGTTTCACCCATTGTTAGTTGCACATGGATAGTCTCTGATGCTTGGTGCTTTGCCACCAACCTGGAGGTGTGGGTATCTTTGATGAATATCAATACTCCCCCTCCATTTGTGGTTTGTTCCAAGTTTTGGGGCTGAAAAGCATGGTATGAGGTTAAACCTGGTAGTGCTGGTGTGCTCTCAGTAGCCCTGAACCAGGCATCTGTTACTGCACAGATATCGATGTTCTCCATGCCAAGGAGAGTTTCGGGTGCATGCATCTTGAGGTTTAGACTTCTGGTGTTGGGTAGCATTACTCTTAGTTTCTTATCCCTTGTGATACCTATGAAGGTGGGTTTGTCATTTGAGCCTTGCCTAACATAGGCACTATGGGGGTAGCAAGAGCCTTTGCCAATATCTGAAAGCCCAGGGGTGACAGGTGCAGGCTGTCCCTAGCGAAGCAGGTGGTTCAACAGAAGATGAATATGTGAGGGTGTAGTGCCTGTGATTAGTTATCAGTAGCATATATGACTGCTCACGTGGATACATGCCAGGTAAGTCATATGCAATGTGTCACAGGCAACGTACATGTGAACAGGACAAACAGTGACATTCCATCAAGTGAGACATGGACATACATATAGTAAGCTATGCAGATGGCACTAGGAGTCCACAGAAGCTCTATAACTATGCATTGCAGGTGGGATCAGTATTCCAGGGTAATTGCAAGCAAACATGCATGCAAACAAAGCTACAGTAAACAGGGCTGCATGTAGTCCATTGTACAACAAACAAGCTGTACCACTTCCAGTAGGTAACACTGCAAATATGCAGGCAACTATGCACATGTACATGTGGAAATACACGGTCAGATGGCTAGGGTCCAGTCTCAGCGCACACAAGTGTACAGGCCATGTACTGTCAGGATGTACAATAACTGGATGGAAACCCATGTGCTCATACCTGCAGTAATACACATGTCATAACAGACACTGAGCCTTCACTCAGTGGTTCCATACTTAGTAGGATGTATGCTACCTGGCCTGCCACCACAGTATCCCTGACATATATGGGGACTCTCCTCCGTCCAGTTAGTTTGTGACAGTTAGGGCTGTCTGTTGGGGCTGTCATGGTATGAGATGTGAGCTTGCAGTGCTAGGGTGCTCCTGTGTGTCCTGTACCAGTCGTGTAGTACTGCACACATATCAACATCCTCAAACATCCGCATTGCAGAGTCCAGTGTGGGCAACATGCCACTTGCAGTTTACATGTCCATCATTGCGTATTACTACATTCATTACCTTATCCCCTGTGCTACCTATGTATGTAGCCTTCTGTTGACATCCTTACCACCAGTATGCCAACATGTGCAGATGATACACTATGGTACTTCCCATGGGTGTAGACAACAGTACATGACAATCACACCCTTACTGCATCAGGCATGCTGTGATATACTCATAATTAATTCAGCACACAGTACTGTTAACAACATGATACTATTACTACACGTCTGTGTGGTCACCCTGTGCATCAGCAACATGTTAACCTGTACCTGCACAGTTGTTACAGATTTCAGGAGGTGGCACAGTTTCATCATATGCACAGGGTGTGAACTTGGTATGCCTGAGTCAGCCACCGATACCACCGATTGACATGTATGTGTATGTGTGTTGGTGAGGGACAGCAGTAGAAGGTGGGACAATGTTGATGCAGTGTGTGCGTGTATGCGGTAGCCCTAGGTGTTGTCAATTCGCATGTGTGTATGGATGCACACAGTTCCACCTCATGGCTGCCATATACTGGTGTTTGTGGACAGCCACGGACTGTACCTGCCAGGTCATACAGATCAGTGCCTCTGGCCACGGACACGGTACCTGTGCCTTGCAGGGGTGCTACGGACCGTATCCGGTACCAACCCAGACTGGGTACTGTCATCAGAAGCAGGTGTTCATTGACTGGACACAGATTCCTGTCGGGCCTGGCCAGAGCCATGTGCACGTGGTCTCCTGGGGCGGTCTGATGACAGCACAGACCCAGCATTGCTGGGGCTGCTGCTGGCACTATGGGGGTGGCCGCGGCCCTGTTGTCATCCGTGACGACTGCCAGCTGCTGCTGTTGCTGGCATACGCCCACGTCGACGCCTCAACCGTCCACCATCGCCCTGGCTCATGGACATGTAGTTGTGGAACCGGTCTAATATGTCCCCACAACGTCTGTCTATGACATCAGTGAAATTACGGATGGCAGCCGCAATGTCACGCATACTATCAGTCATGGCTGTGCGACATGCTGTCAGCTCCCTCAGACCCTGTCTGGTGTACCGTTCTATATGTGACTGTACCTGCATGACAGCCCGAAACATAGCTGAGGTTGTAAGACCTCTGTGGGCACGTCTGACAGGGGCAGTACGCCCATGGATGCTCCCACGAGAAACCCTGGACATCTGTCTGTGTGGTACCATCTCTGGGCCATGCCCATGGCTGCTGTGTGGGGAGGCATGTGCCACAGATACCACAATACCCTGGTCAATGCCCACTGTATGCTGTCCATCACCTAGGGACATTGGTGACAAAGGGTGTATTGTATTGATAACTGTGCGCATTGATGGGGTCGACAGCTGTGTACTGTCAATCGGCTGACCAATGGCGGACCCTGGCATACCTTCCTGTGCCATTATACAGATGTCATCATTATCAATACCCATGGCACCTGATTCAGGTTCCCTGCTACATGACACCAGAGCAGCACCAGAACCTGTGGGAGGGAACCAGGAAACACAGTTTACAATGTCTACACATTACCAGTGATGCACACAACCACACATGCACAGGTCCAGACATGCACACATGCACACATGCACAGGTGCATACATGCACAGGTGCACACATGCACACATGCACAGGTGCACACATGCACACATGCACACATGCACAGGTGCACACATGTGCACATGCACACATGCACAGGTGCACACATGCACACATGCGCACATGCACACATGCACACATGCAAACATGCACAGGTGCACACATGCGCACATGCACACATGCACAGGTGCACACATGCACACGTACACATGCACACATGCACGCATGCACAGGTGCACACATGCACACATGCATACATGCACACATGCACAGGTGCACACATGCACACATGCACAGGTGCACACATGCACACGTACACATGCACACAGTTTTACACAATTGTACAGTACTCAGTATGCGTGATATCAACACACAGACACAGACACACCTACATGCATACAAAGAGCACTACTAAGTGAGCCTAATATTACTATTACTATCAAGACTATTACAGGTATTGTTAATACACACTCACCAGCATGGATAGGCTGCATTGCTGTTACACCAGAGGGACCTGCAAACGTGAAGAAACTAATGTCAGTGGGCACAACTGTGCCATTGTTACTGAGTATGATACAGGTCAGTAGTACAGCAGTCGCCTTTCACAGGTCAGCTGCTAATATTGAGGATATCACACTTGCACATTAAATACTATGGTGACAGCTACAAACCAAGGACACACCTCACACATGCATTAACTACCAGTGTACACAACAGTCAACTATACATATGGCATATTACCTGCACGCTCACTGTCTTGCTGCTGCGTGGCTCCAGCCTCCATCATAATGCATGTCTGCTGCTGTTGTTGTTGCTGGCGGACTGGAGCCACTACACTCATGAGTAGTCTCTTCAGTCTGGTGAGTGGGGGATGTGTAGCCACCCCACCACCTGTGGCGACCTGTTGCCTGTGGATATCCGACGCATGCTGATGGACATTTCTGATTAAATCACTGCAGTGATGTCGTACCTGCTCATATGTCCTATTATGCGTGCCTATGTCATTTACCCGATGGACCAGGTCTTGCCACAGTGCAGCCCTCTCCTTCTGATTCTGGCTGGTGCGGGAAAAAAGTATTGCATAATCCCGCACCAGGCTCTGGTGTATCTCCTCATCCTCAGCTGTGGAGTAAGCGGGATTCTGCGGGTGAGCCATGTACCTGTAAAAGAAAATAACCTGATATCAGCAATATATGTCAGCAGAATTTGGCACACATACTACACATGCTACTCGACTGTTATGATACAACATATCTCACATATATAGCATCTGTCTGTCTATTGGTGGATACACATGTAAATGGCCAGGTATCAGTGCTCAGCCAGCAACTGTGCAACAGTACCTGGCACACTCCATACGACATACTACCAAACCCCAGCAGTCAGAACAATGATTCAGGTCAAGAGCACCTCCTCACTCTGGGGGTTTGTATCTAGGTACTGTATGGCCTACATCATCAACTACTGTGAGCTGACCACACACTAATTGCCCTGGATATACATATCCCACCTCCACCACCAGCACAAACGACTATAGTGAATAACATTGCAGATGCAAACTTTACACTTTGTAACAGTGACATGGTATCCTTTCAGCCCACTGGGCCAGTGGCAGATACAACCCACAATGCTGACCCCTACACAAATGCTTTCTACAGACATCTCCGAGAATGCATGGATCATGCAATCCCATATATGACCAAGACACTCTCCACAAAGGGACAGCATCCTGTCTGGTGGACCCCAGCCATAGACAGATTGTATTACAAAGATGGAAGCTACTGCAAGACAGAGCATAATTCCATAAAGGGAAGGCATGTCTGAGCAACACTAGTAAGGATCTATTTTCCATCATACAAACATCCATGGGCAACTTTGAGAGGGAAATCAAGAGGGACACTACAGATAACCAGAAGGCCTTCTTCAGTTATGTTAGCAACCTGGTCAGAATCCATCCTCTATGCCCATAGTTAGTACACAACAACAAATATTTCACTGAAACCACAGATATTGACAACATTGTGGCAGACAGGTTCAGTGCAGGTGTCACCCCGCCCTCTCCCCCAAAATAAGACATAGTTATCCCAGCTGACTGTAACCTCCCTCTCATCACAGATGTCCAGGTGAGAGCCACCCTCATGAAAGCAGAATACACAACATGACTGGGACCTGATGGTATCCCCAGTTGCATACTACATAAACTCTGACAGGAGTTAAACACACATATAGAAGTGCTATGTAACACTAGCCTGACTACAGGATATGTACCTGTACACTGGCGCACAGCAGCAGTGGTTCCACTCCACGAAGGAGGCACCTCAACATACCAATACAATACAACACAATACATTACATTACAATACAATACTATACAATATGCTATTGCCCCTGGGACTACAGCAGCATACTGTTCTGCTACCCTGACCATTGTGACACATGTGGTGTGATGGTACCTGCTGCTGTCACACAGTTACACAGGGTGACTCATATGGCATATTACCTATCTGACTAACATTCAGCAGGGGTATGTGTGACGTACTCATGGGGAGTCTTGCTTCTTAACACTGTGTGGTTTATTGCAGGGTATGTCTTATCTGTGGCTAGGAACTTTTACCTACACATGTGCTCTCTATTGCAGTGGCAGCGATGACACACAGCAGTCATTTAGGTTGTGGATGGTGTGAGGTGTTACTATGGTTGTTGGACATCTGTCATGGGTGTGACTTACGTATGTAAATCCGGGAGTGGTAACCTCTATGTGGGTAGTATGTGTGTACTCTGTGGTGTTGTCAGTCACTGTGCATTGGTAATGTGTTTGAGTTCATTGTCACAGTGTTGTACATGTCACTGTGTCCTTCTCCATATCTGTAGCTGTCATGTGAGGTCCATACCATGGCATCCATTATGTGGTGTGGAGGGGTACACCGACCTACATGTCCATAGCTGACACACCATGTCTGCTGACACATACCATGTGCAGGTATTCCAGGATTAGTGTGCCACTGTGAATATCATTGGGGGCACTATTGTACACATTTATGACCCTGTTCACCCCTGACACATGCAGTGGTGGGCAGCCAATCACATATCTGGTGGTTACTGGTGTAGGTGATTTGAAATGGGGTATGGTACACCGGTTTTGACACTGGTGTTCACTCCATGCCTTTGTCACCAGGCACCTGTTGCAATACATCTGTACACATGTGCCTCACTCAGAATATATATACATCTCTCTCTCTCTCTATATATATATATATATATATATGTATATAGATATATCTATATGTATATATATATATATATATATATATATATATATATATATATATATATATATATGTCTGTATAAATATACACATATATATATTGATGTACATATATTGCTATAGATGTGGGGGGGACAGAGGGGGTGAGAGTGACAGAGGGGGTGGGACAGGGGGTGTTGAGGTCATCATATACAGTCATACCTGTAGATAGTCAGATCAGTCTGTCTATGTATATGTATCTACATATATCTATATCTGTATGTGTGCATTACATATATATGTTTGTACACATTCTATCTATCTACATCTGTCTATGTATTCCTACATCTCTTTCTATGTATGTATACATATATGCATATTATATATATATATATATATATATATATATATATATATATATATATATATATATATATATATATACATACATACATATTTTGACATACATACGTATCCATATGATAGACAGGTATATCAACATGTTTGTCTACCATACTGTATACACACACTAACATACTGCTAAACATACATAACTGTGAAACCTACTTTGTACATTGCACTACAACCTACAGTCAACCTACATTGATATGTGCACATAGATGCTCTCACATACAAATGTATGTACAGCCTTCACTGATAGTTGCTGTATGTCCCCTGCCCTTTACACATCTTCATATACATATGGATACAGACCAATGACACATATGGAGGGTTCACAGTATGTAGACCTTTATAGTATTACTTTACATTACCTGTGTTTGTCACAGATGCTTGTGTTGCCATCTGGTTTTCTGTCCTGCTGCTCCACTTCCCAGTTGTCAGCTTTCAAGTGGCTGTTGCTGAACAGTTTTGTTTGTGTCTGCTTAATTTCAATTTTCTCTGTCTCTGTCTCTCTCTGTCTCTGTCTGTCTGTCTGTCTGTCTCTCACGTCCTCCTCAGGGTGCAATGAAAGTATTGCATGTGTGGACTGGGAGTACAGCATACTTTTGTAGGTATCTGCATATGCCCATGTGATGGCCTCTGCACCAATTGTTAGCCAGCATTTGCTAATTGCATGCAGCCAGTTGTGTACTGATTGCAGTTCTCACTGTGATTTCAGAATAGTGCTATAAAAAGGTATGTGAGATAGGCGTAGCCCTTTCAGATTTTAAGGGCAGGGACCATGCTGGTATGCTGTGGACAATGTTCTGTGAGTGTAAAGGTTGGTATCTCTCTCATATTTCCAGATGTGTTGTAGATTAACATTCCTCCATTCATTTCTCCAGTTTCCTGTACTAACTGTGTATGTACACTGACACCTACAACTACTACTAGTGTTAATGAGTGTGTGCGCTTTCCTTTCACTTTTGCTTGCACTTTGTTGCTAAGGCTTCAATATTTGCCCTTTACAGTCACTACTTGTATGCCTGCTAGGTGTCCTGACTGTAGTGTGCTGCTGTAGCTTTCCTATTTTCCATGTACATTCACACCTTGGAATGCTTGCTATATCTGCTAGGGTGTTACAGCATGCAGTGTGGTCTGGCCATGGTGTGGGCCTTGACATCTATTAGGGTATTTGAGTATGCTGCTGAGCAGGCTCCAGAGACTCTCAGGTTCATCTGTTATCTGCCTCATGGAATGGTACATATCAGTGGGGTACACCCATTAAATTGTCTGGTATGCTGCAGTTGTGACTGTGGGTTAGCATGAGCATATGTATTACTACACTTATTCTGCCATGCAAGTGGTGAATACTTTCAGGACTCCATAGTTACCATTGCATGTGTTGTTACACCTTTCTGCCTACTGTTTGTACATTTCACATGGAGTCTGTGGGGCTTCCCTGTAAGTCATTCACTGTTGCTATGTCTAGGCTCTTAACTATTCAAATATGGTGGTGTCAGACCTCTCATGTGTACAAATATTTGCAGGTTGTCCACATTTCTGCCTCATATTTTGGTCAATATCAAACATTCAAGTTTCAGACTTATACCCTTCCATACATCCCACAAAATGCAAACCCTGTTACTCTCTGAACTGTCTGCGTTTGTTGTAACATTATTTGCAATGTGTCCCTGGTTTTGGGCCTTTGCTCCACATATTTTATTACTTGGTCCGAATGTGTTCCTGTAAGAGGTTGTGGGGTATGGGCAGTGATTATCCTGCTGTGAGTATGTGTGTGGCTTGCAAGGTGCTACAGTGACATTATTACCTACTAGCTACCAACTAGCATGGCTGTTTCTGTTCACACACTACTATTATGGAATCCACTAGTTTTGACAGTAATTCTAAATGACATGCTTTGTGTACTACACATCCTATATTCCCTTTACATTCATTCCTACTATTACATGATATATTTAGTTTAGCACAATGTTCTTGTATAAGAGTCATGGCTTAGTGGTAAGTCATGCAGACTACTGTTTCCAATGTTCGGGACTGCCAGTGGGATTTTATTTTGCTTCTGAACTGACTACAGGACCTGTCAATCAAAGCGACTAAGGCACTTTTAAGCAGTTGTAACCGGGTTAGCGCTGGTTTGCGCGGAGCTCACGCATGCGCACTGGCGTTTAGCTCCGCGCACACAAGCGCACACCCGCTTACAACCGCTTAAATGTGCTTACTCTTGTGCACACCCGTGCTATTTTCTTTGAAAGAAATGAAAATGGGGAGACAGGAAAGTGGTGAAAAAGGGGTCACAAAGAGGGTAAGACAGTAGGGAAACAAGCTTGGGTTTTGCAGGAGGGATGTAGGTAAGGCCCATAGCTGCCCATTCCTTCATCAGCAACAGCTGTGCATATGTTTGTAATTTGGTGTGACATTTGATACCTTCCACCCCTGAGAGAGGTGTAAGGACAACAGAAATACTTGTTGTACAGCCAATTGTAATTGATAGTTTCCATGTCTGGTAGACATATGTGCGGAATGGGCAGTTATGTATGGGGCGTAATTTTTTTGTGGGTACAGAGTGCCCCTTTTTTTTTTTAGGTGAGAGTGGTATGTCAGGTGAGGGAAGTCAGTATAGCTGGGGAAGTAGGTTGGGTAGGTCAACAGACAAGACAAACAAGACGCATACAGGGGCGGTGTATGACACATGTGGGGGGGGGTTACACAATTGACGGGGATGGAGGTTTGGATATCCAGAGCCCATGAGCCCACAAATGGCAACAGTGGAACTGATATCCCCACCCATGGGCAGTTGCCACTGTTCCTTCACTGCCCAGGACGGGGCTGTGCTGGGGGCTGTGTCGGCCGGGCAACAGGCATGCCTGTAAGTTGTGCCACCTGTACCTCAAGCTGGTGTAGGGGCTCAAGAACAGAGTCCCAGATCTCCCTACGCACCACAGTCCGGACGCTACGGAGGGTGAGTGGTGCTTCTCCTCCAGCCATGCTTGCAGAGGGGGGACGGGCCCCATCCCCTGCAGCACTTCCACCCACAGGTGGCACAGGGCCACTGGAGGAGGGTCCAGACTGGGCACTAGTGCCAGGTGCACTCGCCAGCTGAGGTGGGAGAGGTGGGTCCACTGGAACCCGCCTTCCCTGTCATTCTATGTTTTGCATTATGTCATGACAGTTTGGGTTAGTAACATACAATACCATTCACAATTAGTTGTAACAGCATGCATTAGTATTCCCATTAACCAAACACCCAGATATTCACACCATTGAACAGCAAGCATAACACATGCATAATTTGAACAGCAATACACATTCCAACAACATGCAGGGTTGATTGATGGCAACAGGCCATCAGGTTTGGATGTATGAACAGGGCAGATGCATCAACGGACATGCAAATATTTAGGACCCATCAGGACAAATGTCCAGGGGTGTTAATTGTGATTGCACATACCATTTTCACGTGGAATGGATTATATGTGGTTATAGGGTGGGGTGAAGAAAATATTATTAACACCTTCGAATACCAATACATATACTGTACATTTCTAATAGCTACAGATATATACACACTACTGTTCTAACTACAGTTTCCTATATGATAACTACTTCACTTTGGTGATAGGACTGTTACTGCTACATCAATATACATTTTATTGTTATTCATACACGCTCATATCTGGCTTTGTTCAGCTACATCATCCTGCTACATTTGCTTTATATAGCTATAGACAACTGTGGATGTTTGATATTTCAGACAATCATACTATCTGCATATTGCAGACTGAGAGCAACATATCCAGATTTTGGGATACACATTCCAGCTGCAGCAACACTTTGGACACATTTCACAGTTTGGTTCTACTTGTCACATTCATTTCATTCTGTACTGACTGCAGTATACTTTATACAGGGGTTATTACTACTTTATTGGTGGATTCATAACTCTTTCTCACACCCTCTCACTTGTTTTCATTTTACTATTCAGGATGGTACTTACTTCTAGGCTTTATTGACATGTTTTACCTGTAGTTATTACAATCCTTTCCAGCAGTCTCACTTCTGTCATGTTTCAGAATTTCAACAGGGATATATTTCACACATGTGAGTTGATCATGTTCTGCAGCTGTACTTTTCAGCCTGCTGCAGGTTGTGCACTATGATATTATAGGTGGGGCATCTTTATTTCAGAATTTATTTCAGACATTTTCATTTTTCTGTTTGGATTTCAGACTGCAACACACTTTTGTAATCAAGCAATACTTGCAAACACTTTTACACTGTTACTTGCACATTTTACTACTTAGTGACTACACTGCACTCTTTTGCTAACTGTCATACTTTTATATTTTTTTACAGTTACTGGGAGTGGATTACTGACCTGCCTGGTGGTGCAACCGCACCAGCCTATCGCCATAGGCTCTGCAGTTCGCAGAATGGACACCTGAAGCTGTAATATAAATGAAGTAATATTGGAATACACATCTCCATAATATCAGCTAATTTAATTTCTTACATACATAATTAAATGTAACTTACTCAGTAGTGGGGCGTTGGGCATTTGCCGGGCCTCCTGGATCCAAAGGTTCAATTGGTCCTGCTTGCGTCTCTTCAGGTCCGCATGGTGGTGACGGACCTGCTCACCAGTCCTTGGAATCCCTGTGGCACTGGTAAGATCATGAGCCAACCGGTCCCACTCCTCAGCCCTATATGCTCCCCACAGGACCTGGCCCTGCATGAGTTGGGCCTCATGATTGTTGACTAGGAGCCAGACCATGTATCTGGACTCCTCAACACCCCACCTCTGTGCTCGAAAGCAACTACCCTCACCTACACCTGACATTCTGGCTGCAAGTCAGTTCTACAATCGTTTATGCTGTGTATTCCCGCCTATGGGGCTTATATATGCCATTTTTCCCGCACTTATCTGTGATTGGCCATTTTGGAATTGTATCCACTTCACAAAACCTGCTTTGTCATGCTCCACTTTCTATTCATTCCTATATATTTGCTATTACTGCATTTCTGAGTACAGCTGTCATAGATTAGTGGTTCAGTACCTTGACTATGGTGCATGGTATCCTGGGTTTGAACCTAGCCACTGCTTTTTATATTTTATGACTGTCTAGACAGGCTAGGGGGTGTGTTTGTGTAAAGGCAGTTTTGTTACAGCTTGCTCAACGTTGCCCGTCGGTTAGCTTGTTGGTGCGGTGCGCAGCTCCGCACAAACGGGGTGCGCTGGCTTGTGCCTCATTTGGCTGTCAGCACGCATAGTATGCTCAGCTCAGCTAGGGGCACACAGTTTCAGCGTGAGAAACCACTGCTCACCTACGGGCACTCATTTTGCACCTGTTAAACCACTGCTCACCTACGGGCAGATGCACTCACCTTGTTAAACTGTAGCTCAGCTATAGGCACATCTGGCATTTTTTTATTGTTTTGTTACCTCACATTTCTTCAAAATAAATGGACTATTTCATTACATTTTACATAAAATGTGATTTTATATGTGTACATGTTTGTCAGGGACTTGTTTCGTGCTTATTTTGCTAAAAATAAAAGTTGGCGTTGTGGGGGCTCGAACCATGAATGCCTGCTCTTCAGCTGACATCTCTACTGCTACGCTACTGCTTCTTGGCTTACTTTGCATATTTAGTTCTTATATGCTTTCCCACTGACTGCTAACTGTAGCTGTGCCATCTTTTAATAACCTCATTTTGAAAAAAGGCGCCAAAACCAGTCTGACCTAAATTTAAAGTGACCACGTACATTTTTACAACTGTCAAGTTTAAAAACACAAATAAATTCACTTTGTTTACCAAACATTAATGAACTTGGTAAAACTTTAAATCAAAATAGTATAACCTGACACAAAATAACATTTCTATCTAAAAAAGAAAAAGAAAAAGATATAAAAAATGTTATTTAAAGATGGCTGATTGAATAGTTACACTGTTTTTATACTTGAAAAAGCCCTACAATTGAGTTAGGGTGAAAGCGCTTGTGGAATTTATACAATAAACATTTTATGGACTTGCAACCTGTGTACTGACACGATCGTTTTATTGGATTAGTGGTTTTGTTTCTACAATATTTTTCCACTTTTTTTACTTATATTAATAGGATGTGATTATTATGTTTTATTGAAAAATATTTAAGGTTTGCTGTTATGCTTCACAGATGGTTACTAGACCTGTAGTTCATAGGATCATTATAGTGTATTGGATCAAAAGGCCTGAAACAGTGGTTGATTGCAAGCTTTAATCAGGATTGTATAATAGATATATGTAGGCAGAGAGGGCAAACAGTCTTTAGGGGGGACAGTTAGTTAATAGCAGTTAAGCTTAATCCTCTAAGCAGCCAGTGTATAACATAATTAATGAATGTGTATTTTCCCAGATATTTCAATATTCAAAACTGTCGTTAGGTAGTGTCATTTAGTTAATTAGTTGATTTCCAACCCAAGACAGCTATTATAATATATTGAAGATTTATAAAGGGCAGCCCATGAAATACCATGAGAATAAAATGCCATTCTTCAAGTGGCATCTGTCTTATATAAATTTAGATTTAAACCAAACTGGCAGGGAGAAGAGAGTTCATTAAGGTAACTAGCAATGCTATTATGACTGTAAATCTCAGTGATTGTCTTGATCACTGCCTGGAGGTCAATTCTGAAATTATACGATTCATGCTGCTATATTTTACCATCTCTCTTTGTCTGTCTTGTTGGCAGTGAAAAAATCATAGATAGTATGTGAAACGTTTCTTTAACTATCGTAACATGAAAGTCAGTAGTCCTTACCAGCAAACATGAAGGCCTACTATTAAATATGCCTTGAGAAATTCATGTCAATAAACCAGGAATTCGTGCATAAAGAATGACATTATCCTGCTAAGGAAGTTTCTGTTCCCACAGTAGGTAGGATAAGTCTCAAATCCCTTTCTCAAGATGAGGGACAAAACCAACATAAAGGGGTATAAAGGTCCAAAATCAGGTAAAATATTTAAATATTACTGTAGAGCATGTAACAGTTGATGGTACAACAGATGTTGCATTAATATGCATTTTCTGAACAATAAGACATATGATGCTCTAATATCTAGTATTACTGACAGACAGACAGTAATCCTTATATACATTTATGCAGTACTTTTTTGTTTTATAGATTAAGGTTGACTATGTCACTGGGGTACTTTAGTACAAGCAGACTTATTAATGCATTGATTGCAAAACTGTCCTTGTAATGCAAAGTTAAATAATACAATCCTATTTTCTTGTAAATTAATATGCCAAACATTGTCTGCTTTATAGACTGTAATATGTATCTGTTGATATGTGCATCAACAATTCGCCTGGTAGAACATTAAATTGCTTTTTAGCATTAGGTGTTTATTTAATTAGGTGGCTTCTGAAGCATGAATGTACTAGTGATGTTATTTGTTTTATAATTGCCCTTCTGTTTCACCTCCACAGCAATGCACTTTGTTTAGCTGATAAGTCAACAGTAAATAGCATGTCTCAGATATGGCATAGCTTGTAAGACAGCCCTAATAGTAAGGCATTTCTTCTGTAGCATGTTTTTAGTATGTATACAATGACAACAAGTTAGTAACACACTAGGCAATAAACACGCAGTCTGAATTCCGAAACTAACTGCATTAAGAAGCATTGAAATAAGTGTGTGTTTTTACTGGTTTCTTTGTAATTACAAACAGTCTATCCAGTTTTATTTTACTTCGTTCTAAAACGTTTTTTTTTTTTCCCTTGTTTGCGTTTTTGCAGTCAGAACACTCGTCGCTAGCTCCATGTGTAGAGCGGCTTTCCAACAGTTTGAGTAAGCGTAGGGGGACCATCAAAAGCTGCTGGATATCCCAGAAGTGTCACATTTATGAAGTACCTGGTGTAGAACATGGAGGGATATTTTGGTTCCTGTCGTGGGAAAGTAGAAAGGAGGAGGCAGGTCTAGCTGTTCTCGGTCGGCCTCATGGTGTTTATTCTGATATATCAGTACTACCAACCTGTTGGTATAGGCCTAAAAAGGTCCAACAACACAGCGGAAAGCAGAAAACAGTCTCAGAGGGTAGAAAGGTGATTGATCGTTAATCCAATGTTCATACATCAATCTGATGAGTATATTTAGCGATCTAATGTTGGAATTTTCTTAAAAACAACTAAGAAGGTTTCTCTGGCTTCCTTTTGGTTAGCAATCATATATTTAATTCCTTCTGAGTGAAAAATTAGTGTGTTAGGGTATTTCATTTGGAATTTTATTTTTCTTTCAATTAGGAATTTGCAATAAGGGGAAAGAAGCTGTCTTGCTTGCCTTATTTGGAGGGGAAGATCTTGGGCCAGAGATATTGTGTTATTGTTCCAGTTAACAGTTCCTCCACTTTTTTTAGTAGTCAGCAAGATTGTATTGACATCTTGAAAGTTTAACAGTTTTGCATAAACAGGTCTGGGTTTGTAAGTTCCTTGGGTCTCTCTTAGTGCTCTGTGTGCTCCTTCTATTATTATTTGTTTTGCTATTCCAGGTTCTTTGAGCAGTATGCTGGAAATTTGTATTATAGAGGGAATCATTGTGGTTTACATATTCTGGGATGCCTCTTATGATAATAGTATTCCTTCTGGATCTTGCTTCCAGGTCTGTGATCTTATCTTGGATGTTTTGAATTTCTTTGTCGTGGGAGTCAGTTTTTTTTGGTTATTAGAGTTATTTTTTCCTCATTTTCCATGGTTTTGGCTTCAGATTTATCCAGTCTGTCCATTATTTGATTAAAGGTATTTCCAAATGATTGCAGTTGCACAGTTAATTCTTTTATTGCCTCTTGGATGGGAAGTAAGGCTGGTTTGATGTCCTCCAGATTTGCTGGCTGATCAGATTTATTTTTGTTTGGATGTATCTGTTTGTTTTATTATCTTCTGTCTTTTTGAGTTCAAATCTTTTTCAGGAGATAGTAAATCCGAAACTTTGGTTTTAGATGTGGTAGTGTCCATGTTTTTATCTTCTTTCGACATCCTGTAATGTTTATTGACTTCAGTTTTGAATGTATTTTTCAGTAAGTAGGACTGTAGGAGCACACGGCTTAAGTTAACCTCTCTGTATCCTTACCAATCTTACTTGATTATAAACTGGACCAGTCACTTTTCCTTGGTAACTTTATTTTGGAGTTAAATAGAGTTGATATTTCAAGATATTTTGTCGAAATTGGTTCTGAATAATCTTCTGGGTTAGTTTTATTCAAGATATTTAGAGGAGCTAAGGATTAGCAGTGCTTACAGAACAGTGGCCATCTTTGAATTCTATTTTATCAGTTCAATAGGTCTGTCTTAAATTCCCAGAATTCAGAAGTGTTTATTGTGGTAGCTTTAGATGATATAAAATATGAGATTAATTTGCCTGGAGACAAGGATACTATAGAAGTAGTGAAAGAGATAAGGAAAATTTTGACTTCTCATTAGCTGATTAACTATTTCTACAAGGGAGTTAGTAATATTTTGTTAAAGAATCTTTAGGTGTGCCCAAACATTGTTGTACTTGTGTGCCAGTTAATCAATGGATAGATGAAATCACCTACCATAAAGGCATTTCTGCTTATGACTAGTTGGATAAGCTCATTTAGAAATATTTCATGGTCCTCACAGGACATACAAGGTGGCCCATGGCAGGCTATAGATTTATATTTTTCTTTGTTTAAAGTAAACTGAAGTTCAACAAGTTCTATTTGTGGGTTGCAGGGAATGTGTCTAGAGATAACTGTGTCTTAGAAGAATACAGTTTTTATCATGTTGGAATGTGTGATAGTTGCTGAAACCTGAAAAAGACAGAATGTAGTCTTTACTTTGAAACCAAGTTTCTTTTACAACACAGACATAGATGCATTTCAATTGCAAGACAACCTCAAGACAACATGATGCATTGTTAAGACTTTTAGCATTGAGTACAGCAATCTTGATGTTGTCTAAATTGTAAATCCATACAAAATTTTTGTAATTCTGGAAACTCCAGAATGTGGACTTTACCTATATATGCATTATGTGCATGGGGTGGGGGTGGGGGCAATTGCTTTAGCTAGTATGCTGAATCTGTTGAATGAAAGGTGGAGGCCAAGCAAGCTGGGTGGTGGATTATCTCATCCCACACTGACACATGCAATACTCCTTAAAATGGGAGCAGTTACTTAACCAATTATTGAAGTCAAAGATCTTCTCTGTGTATCTAGGCGAGGAGAGAATTCCACTCAGCGCCAGAGTCTTACCAACACATGACACTTAGCAAGCTCCATTATGTCTCTTTAATCTCCTTCTGCTTTGAGCACTTCAGCTCATTTACACTTTCTTGAGCCACCACCAGGTCTTTGTCATATTTTCCCATCACCAGGTCAAAGTAATATTTGTCCACCATCAGGTCCAAGTCATATTTGTCCTGTTTGAGGAACTGTAGGGCCTTCATGACATCATGGATCCTGGAACTGGAAAGACAGCTGTCATTTTTAGTGCTAGCCCAGTGAGTGCAAAGTCAGTGTGCCTAATGATTAAGTCACCATTTCCACTTGGACATGCAGACTTAGTGACAGTGGAAGGTTCAAAGTTTGCAACTGGTAACTCACTAAATTATGTGTGTATGGTGGAGTTATGTTACTGGACTGGTACCAAGATTATTTTGTTCTGACTCCAGGAGGTTTGCGGAGTGATTTTTTTTCACAGCCTTAGCATATGTCTGTTTAGTGGGATATTGTAGATGTATGGATGAGTTTACTTTTTGAGCATGAAAGAGTGATATTTGTCGATCACTGCCAAGGCTGTTTAATCCTGGTTCTTCTTGAATACACAGTTGAGGTATATATACCTTACATAACCACCCTGATCTTGTAATTTGATATTAAAAGAGATAACATGTCTACTTTTGTTGCTTGTAAAACGTAAGTATAGTGAGGCAAGGCAGAAGGTATAAGACTGAAGATAAATGAACATCATTCTGACACAGGCCAAACAGGCTTCTTCAATGTCATGTTTTAAGCAAATCTTACAAAAGTGCTGCAAAATGAAGAAAGGCAAAGCATGATTCCAGTTTTGCAATGATTAGTACTTCCACACACTGGGTTTGAACTTTTGGGACTTATAACATGAATATACATAAAAGGAACAAATACCAGGACTGACTGGACTGGCAGGTGGTGTTGAGGGTTAAGGCTGTGAATTGTGTTACCATCAGCCCTCATTTGTCCACTATGTGTCCTTGAGTCACATAACTAGACAGTGCTTGGGGGTAACTGGAAAGTTTTGCTAGGCTCCACGATGGTCCCCCTGTACTGCAAGCCTATTAACTACCTATGAACCTGAATATATAAAGCATACACAAATGATGGTGAAAGGCAGATTTGAAGCACTTGGGACATTTAGCATTTGAAAAACATCACAACAGGATCATTACATTAAGTAATGCAATTGTTTTCTGTTAATTGTATGAATAATTAGAAGCAGTATTATGCTATAGTAACTGTAGTGCCTCCTGATATTGCACTTGCTCTCTATTCACCTCTCTTTAAGGTGGCATGTTCATATTTATTTTTTGCCCTCACCCTTACTTTATTATCTTTAAAACATTTGATATATGGTCTTTTATTCCCTGCTTATCCGTTATGAATTACTGTATTCTCTGGGTAACATTTGATCATACACAGTTGTGTGTAGTTTGCTTAATGTGCTGAGTAGCTTTTTAACTTTAAATAAGTAAAAGATCCACATTAAATTATAATTTTTTCATTGAAGAAAATTACTTGAAAACAAGAATCATTAAATTCACACTGAGCCACAAAATATTTTCTGACTGAAGGAAAGTCTTCTTATGTTCCATTTTTCATATTACATTTTAGGCCATATTGATTAGCATATGGAGATAAATCCTTGACTATGACCTAGGTGACAAAAGTTTGAGTAACAGCTTAGGCACCTTCTAGATCTGTGAAGGGAGGGAGAAGAGTAAGGTGCTGGATCTGCTCCCCTTTCCATTGAGGGCTAAGTGGGGCACATGTCTAGGGAACTCAACATGCACTGGTTTCCCTGATAGAAACTAGAGAAACATACATGATGTACTCACTCTAGGAGGTGGTGTCATATACAGGCTTACGTCACACAAAGAAGGGAATGGCAGTCCGGCATATGCTTATTGCATCTCCGCTCAATGGGTATGTGCAGGGACATTGGACATGTAATAGAAAGAACCCTGATGGCTGCATTATAGATGGTTTCTCTTGGCCAGATTCTCCCACATGAAGGTGAACAAATGGGCCAAATGGGTATTAATGGTTGACAGGCATCAGGGGCTTTCTACAGAAAAGAAAACTTGAATAATTGCGAAGGAAGAAAGCATATGTTGGAGCATATTTGCTAGGAAAAAGTTGAAAGAAATGCATTGATCACACTCAGCTACAGTATTATTTCATCTCTTTCTTTTCAATAAATGGCACCATAAAAAATGCAATTTTTTTTTTTGCCAAGTGCTGCAGTAATATGTTATTTCAGCATTGTATAGTTACAGGGGTGGTGTTGTTTCAGCTTGTTATCAAGAAATCATAATAAAATTTCCCATAACATGTTATGTTATTAGGATGCAAATTACACTGCAAAGTATTTTTACTGTATGATGATTATCGGTCCTCACACTGGAGCTGAAGGGTATAGCTTTCTCATTCTACTTTTACACTGCAAGTAAATTATTTCTGCATGTCCAAGAATGTGCACCACCACAGAAGAAATGAATTAATCTGGGGTAGTCTCCATTCATATTTGTATGCTGGTAGACTGAAAGGCTAATAAATTAATGTCTGCCAACAGTTGCTAAAGTAATTGAATATATTAACAGTGAAGGTCTTTCTGTCCTGAAAATCAGTTTAGAATATATTGCTCATGAGAAACTTGTGATGCTAGGAAGATCAATTATAATCCATTATACAATGAATGGCCATTAATACTCAAAAAAGAGTTTGCTGGTTGGTCAGCCCAGCCAGTGTGCCCATTGTTAGTAACCGAGTACATTTCTGCAAACTACAAAACAGAGCCAGGACAGCTCCAAATAAAGGGTGTATATAATGTGGAAGGCATGCCAATGGCCAAATATATGGCATGGAAAATAGGTTCAAAATAACAGAATGAATTGCTCTTTTAAATGAATTGCCCCTTTTAAATGAATTGCACTTTTAAATGAAGTGCTCATTTTGCACATTAATTATTTAGTACAGTTTTTAAACAAAGTTTGTTTTATATCATTTTCTTAAAATCAGGTCATCCTCAGTGTGCATGTTTATTCTTGATCAGTTTTATTCATGCTTGCTTATTTATTCAAGCTTATTTATTTAGTATTTGTATTTATATTAAAATGTTTTTAAATATCTGTACTTTTGCATTTAGAAGCTAATTGATGTTTAGCATGTGACATTTCAAACAGCTACACTTTAAATAGCTGCATTTTACATTAGTTCTGTTTGTCTGATGAAGTCTTGCTCATAGAAGTAAGATGAAATCGCTTACACAACTTGTTTTTTTAGGAATTAAAACTTTTCTCAGTGGATTATAACTTGCCTCAGTGGATTATATTTTGTTCCTTGGATTTGTCTTGCCATCTGTGGCTGTTTTTCAGCATTTGTTGCAGTTATTTTTTACAAAAATCACAATTTTGCCATTATAGTCAATGGCAGGCAGAAGACAACAAGGCCACTGAATAGTGCTTGCTAAGGGGGAAGGCTCAGTGTTAGACTTGTAACTAGTCATTAGCAGTCAGTTCTATGCAAATGAGGGGAATGATACTGAATCACAGATTTCCCCTCAGTGCTAGCCAGCACCCAACCATGTAGGTGCAGGAAAACCATGGTGCAAGCCTAAGAGTTAGCTGACATCATAGAGGGGTGTGTCAGGCATACTGTAAGCTTATTGGAGCTCTGTGGCTCGGGTTTGCCCTTAGCTTAGCAGAGCTAAGAAAGGGTGTGTGTCTGAAGCTGCTTAGCAGTGTTTACGTTGCCTAAACGGGTGTGCGTGCCGGACACTGTATTTTAAAATAAATAAATAAATAAACCAGGAAATAGCAGCTCTAGTTACATCTGAGCACTGGGTTTGTGCGGCATGCCTCGGGGCTTAAACAGGAAGGCAATGGGAAGGGAAAACAGCAGTAGTAAGGCAATCAAAAACTAGCATAGCTGGCAGGTGAAATGTATCAGAATCAGCCAATTACACAGGCAGCAGCCCAGCCCAGCACACTACTATAAACTATGCAAACACCTTTCCTTCTGTTTTTCCCACAAACTCTACACCACCGGTGTACACAAATGGGGAAATTTTCCCTAACAAAAGTAACAAAATGATAGGGGCCACTTTTGCTCTCATAAATCAACATGTGGAAGAGGCTGAGGGTGGTAAAGATGAGAATGCTGACGACCAACCCACAGTGAGGAGAAGGAGAAGAGTGTACAGACTCATGGTAACCTACGAGGGACAACATGAGCTGGAGATAGTGGAGTGCTATAGGGTGGACAGGGACCTCCTACAGCAAATTATTGAGCTGTGCCAGCCACGCCTCACACACAGAGCCAACAGAGGGGAATCCATCCCAGTGGATACCAAGGTATGTGTAGGCTTAAGAATACTAGCCACAGGTACCTTCCAAAGGCCAACTGGGGATATCATAGGGATTTTTCAGGCATCAGCATCCAGGGTCCTCCACCAGTTCCTGGATGCCATGTCAGCACATGCCGGTGAGCACATATATTTCCTCACACCTGTGAAGTGTTGACCAGCAATATGCATCTCTTCCACCAAGGGGTGCTATAGACTGCAATGCACATACACATCAAAGCACCACCCGGTGAGCAGGGTAGAGTCTACATAAACCACAAGGGCTTCCCCTCCATCAACTGCCAGGTTGTGTGCGATGCCCAGGGCATTATAATGAATGTGTGCACTGGCAGCCCTGGAAGCTATCACGACTCCCACATCTGGCATATGATGCAGCTGTACCAGAGATTTGCCAATGCAGACATCCAATATGGCCACCTAGTGAGAGATGCTGGTTACTCTCTGGAGCCATGGCTGATGACACCCATCAGAAATGCGCACACACCTGAACAAGAACTCCATAATGAGGCACACGCACAGAACAGAATCATAATAGAGCATGTGTTTGGGATGCTCAAGTCATGGTTCCAGTGCCTGGACATATAGGTTCATAGGTTCATAGGTAGGTACTAGGCCATCTGCCCGAAGGCATTTATAAGCCTAGATGTGTTGGCTTTCGCCACCCCCCTTAGATTAGTTCCCTGTGCCTCTGTCCAGCAGAGCCATTGAAGTGATCCCTGGGGTAAACTTTCTGTTTCTCATCCACTCATCAAGGTTTCTCTTGAAGAAGGTTAGCAAGGAGCTCTGCCTAATGTAGATTGGAATCTTGTTCCAGAGCATGGGAAGTCTCTGGGACAGGAATCTGTCCCTCCAGCACATCCTATCTCTCCAGCATATCTGGTGGAGCATTGCAGTACTCACCATCTACATGTACCAAAATTGTCATTGTATGTGCCATGCTACACAATATGATCCTGCAGAAACAACTGCAGCAGGAATAGCATGGGACAGGACCACACAGCCCCCCACCATTGCCAAGGCCAGCACAGGCACAGCGTGACTCAGAGGAGGAATAACCTGAGCCTGCCCGAGTAGACAGAAGGAGGCATGCCCAGTATGCCCTGACCTTGGCAAAGAGACAACGCATAGTACAAACACTGACATGGTAGGAACCCAGGGAATGACACCTCGCTCTGACTCACACATACAGTAAAAGGAATGCCAAACATGACACTACCTATGCTTAACAATGTATATAGAGTGTGCTATGTGCATCTGACATAGTCAGCCCTCCAGCACCATCCTCAATACTGGCACAGCCACAAGGTAAGTCACGCTCACTATCAATTGCTGAATGTAGTATGTTCTGCTACCTGTATCTATGGTATGGATGTGAGCATGTTATGGAATCAGATGGCTGAATGGGATGGCAGCAGATAGTAGGCACCTATATTGGCAGCATGAAATCCTTAACATATACTGGTGTCAACATAGTAGGCAGTACTAGACAAGGTGACAAAACCCACTGCAGGACATGTGGTGGGCCAAATGTGTGTCAATAGGACACACACATGCCAGTCAGGGAGGCTCACATACCCAACAACAGACTCAGGCAGTAGGACAGGTGTGAACAAACACAAAGGAAGGCTGTGACAAGGCCTCTGATTGTTGGCTATTGAGAACAGCCCCCCTCCAGACCTACACAGACAGACTACAACAGTTCAGGCAGTGGGATGTTAGTTCTGAAGGGTAAAAAGTCTGAAATTGCAATGTAGGTCAATAAAACCTAAGAACTGTAGTACACTGATATGCCTGTAGTCTGCATGATAGGTTAGAATACAGAATAAAATGGAATACCTGAAATACCAGTACAGTCATAGCAAATGTTTACAGTTGTCAGGTGTGCCCCCCCCCCACACACAATCCTATGTAGAAATGTAGTAACATGTATGTGTGGGTATAATAACAGTGGAGCACAGATTACCTGTGCTGGCCAAAGTAGCAGGATAGATTATAGCACATGTACAATATGCAGGGCTCTGTGTGTTAGGCTGTTGTGTGTTGTATATTGTGTGAAAGTGGACCACATGTAGGCATGGAGGGTTTGTCCTGGTGGCCAGTAGCCAGAACTGTTGTTGATAGGGCCAAGTTCTCACAAATGCAGTGCCAAACACAATGCATCCCAGCAAGACACAATCCAGCAGTAATCCATAGTAATTGTTCAGATGTAATATCTGCCACCATCTAAAAGATGGGCATACCTCTCAACTGTCCCTGATTTTGACTCAAATTTTAACTCTGTCCCTCTTAATCCCTCCTAAAACTAGTGACTTTTGGAGGAAAGGTGGTGAATTACACTTAATGAATAATGCCAATAAGCAAGAGTTATAAACTTCTTTTACTTCAGAAAATAAGTATTAATTCATATGCTCTGATTCTGTCAATGTTTCAAGTTAATAGCACTAATATTTTAAAAGTGTCCCTGATTGTCCCTGATTTTTGCTTGACTTGTCCCTGATTCTGTTGAAATGTGTCCCCAATTGGTTGAGAGGTGTGAAGATGGGCATGTCATGAATGTGGGCCAATACATACAAACAGTACACACGTGGAAGTACCCTAGACAGAGAGTGTATAAAATGTTACTGTGAAATGGACACACCTTTGGAATTGTACATACAGGTTAGCAGCACATTAGTTGACTGTGTAATATGGAATACTGATGTAGTCTGGCGAAATACTGGCAGACCACAAAAGGCACAGGACTAAAGTACTGAAAAACTGCTGATGTCTCTGCACAAGCCAGCATAAGTGGAATTCCCCACATATATCTGTGAGTCAGCTACAAGTAGCTTCCATAGCACACATTACTCAGCTCACCCCACCATCAGCCACAGGTACCTCACAGGTCTTATTCCTGCTGTTGGGAATGAGTATAATATGACCCCCACCTCTGTATGGGAATAGCCACAGAATGCAGCATGCTGAAGAGGTGTTCCATGCAGGTGTGTCCCTAGCTGTAAGCAGCACCCTGCCAGCATCCACACCAATGGATAAATAAGGACAGAAACTATTGACATTAATACCTTGAACACCTACACTATAACCCCAGGGGAATATAGTGGCTTGCAGCCTGGGACTGTAGGAGTGACACAATGCACTGGCTTGCTACAGATGGCCTGCATCACTACCAAATGCCCTACAATCCTCTGTCAAAGGCCTGTGTCTCACCCGTACTGCCAGTGTATGTTATCTCATAGACTCCCAAATAACAACATAATACAGTCCACAGAACACAAATGCAAGGCCATGTCAACAAATCCCAGTAGCATGTTCACCATGTCCTACTGCATTAACTGTGGACCAACCCCTAAATACTGCTGGGATGAAGTGATAACTATAGGGATACTTATCAGATAATGTTTGCATAATGTTTGGAAGAGGGCAGAATAACAGAGGGGGGTAGAAGCATGGACGCCACAGAGTGTGTAATGTCTGAAACTCAGATGTGTGCACATACTATCCCTGCCTGCAAACACAGGAATGGATGGCTACAAACCTGCTCATAAACCAAAAAAAAAAGCAAAATGTGAAGGGGTAATGACCAGAAATATGAGCCCTGCCTCTGGGTAACCTGTGTGAATCTGTACAGCTGTGAGGTATGGCCACAGCAGGATATGGCCATAATGTCACGTTGATGGATGTACAAGCATGGGATCCTTAGTCACCACAGTACCAAGGTGCTGAACCATTTACACAGACCCATCAGCAAGTGTCTGCAGCTCCCCCTCCAGAATGGCATGATTGTGCAAGAATATGTAGGCTGCAGACCACAGTACTGGACACAGCTTAATTCATCTTGTGTTCCCCAGGAAATTGCTGCAAGCAAATATGTATACCTGTCAGTAGCTGATGACATAAAACATCACAGTGTAAAACAGTACATATGTCTGAGTATCTCTACTAACACCAAACCATGTAGCAGAAGCAGCACAGACACAATTAGTTACAGTATCCCACTATCCTTTGCCCATTGTGACCCCATATTGTCAACCAATCTACAGATATCCTGTAGAAACAGGTTGCTAGCTGTAGGTGTAGAACACAAATGCCTGCTCTGGAGTACAACCTACCTGGGATGGATTCACACATACAATACAGAAGGTTATACTAGGCATGCTCCCACACTTACAGAAATGAAGCCTATGTCTGGCAACAACAGTGGACTATACATATCTGTCAGTCGCAGATGTTTGTGCACACACTACACATTGCACACCAGTCATGCTTTGCACATGCATCGAATAGGAAGGCAGACATATATCCAAGGACAACACACTATAATAGGCCAAACATACACATACATAGATGTGTGGAAGAGAGTGACAGACAGTGACAAACAAATTCCCATCATGAGGCCTGTCCCACCCAGTACACATCCAGTTGGCTAATACCACATGATGTGCAAATGTCTATCACTGTAGACATTTGTGTCTGGCATCCCTCTGCACTATAGTGTCTATGGTGCTTGTGATAACTTTTTAACATGACTGTACAAGTCATTAGTCATGTAGCAGTTGTATACATGTTCCTATTAAATGTAAACCTGTGTGTAACTGAGTGTTGTGTGTGTGCTTCAAGATGAATGGTTTATGGCCCATTCACACACACTGCACTCCCCATTGCCCTATTTTGGCAAGCCTGCTGATGTAATTCACCTTCAAATACATCTTTGGGGAAGGGCTACCCCTATAAGCTCTGTGTCGTGTGCTATAACTGCGTAATGCTATAATGTGATGTACTAGTTAGGTAGGTATTCTAATCCCACACATGGCAATGGTGAGACTCTGTGTGTGTGTGTGTGTGTGTGTGTGTGTGTGTGTGTGTGTGTGTGTGTGTGTGTGTGTGTGTGTGTGTGTGTGTGTGTAGGGATCAATGCTTTTGAGGCCATTCACAGTCACTACACTTTCCATTGCCTTACTTTGGCAAGCCTGCTGATGTCATTCACCTTGAAATACACCTTTGCTGAAGGGCTAGCCCTATAAGCTCCGTGACACATGCTATAACTGTATAATGCTATGGTGAGATGTACTAGTTAGGTAGGAGTTTTAATCCCAGACATGGCAACTGTGAGACTGTGTGTGTGTGTGTGTGTGTGTGTGTGTGTGTGTGTGTGTGTGTGTGTGTGTGTGTGTGTGTGTGTGTGTGTGTGTGTGTGTGTGTTTGTCATCAGTATCCTGTGTGGCAGTAGCTGTGATTGTGTAATAACAGGACTCATTGGGGGGCGGGTTTTGCAAATTTCTTATATTTAGGACCTACTATATGTCACAATGTCCACCTTACAAGGACAACTGATGTCAAACAGCAGAGAGGCTGGTGTAGACAATCCATACCCCTATTTGTGACATTATGGATTGGGGAACAATATAGGCAACCCTTGTATTACCCAGAGAACACTCTCCACCCATGTCTCATACACAAACACACTTGGTTAGGCAACAACCACTATGTTGGTAGTTCCCTGCATATTCCCCACAGATAGTAACCACTGTGTGATTGCAGTAGACTACAGAGGACACGGCACCCTGTTCCATCCCTATAATAGGTAAATAATTGCTTACAGTGGTCCTTTGCTATGTTCCCCACTGGATGCCTGCAACAACTGTAGAGTCAGGAAATGTAACCCACAAAGGAAATACCATGCCTTATACACATGCCCTGTATGGACAAATGCCACTAATACCAGTAAATAACTATATCATGCTGTCAATGTTGGTGCAGGATCAACCTCAGTTCCATAGCTAGTTCTCACCACATGAGGTCCGGAATGCTACATCAGATAATAACAATCTGTCCACACAACATGCCCCAGACACCACAGGTACACTTCCACATGTCACAGAGCATGCATGTGGGTATGTGCACAACCCAGACACCATCCATGTTATGTAATATAGAACACATACATGGCAAGCATTGCACAGCACTGGCCATCCACAATAGTAACCCAGGTGAGTGGATGGTGAATACAATACCTACCTGTGTGGGCCAGTCCAGGGACTACACCCCTGAGCCACACTGCAGACCATTGTCATGTGGACTGATGCCAAGATATACTCTTTGCCTAGCCTTGTACAGCCTTCTGGCACAGTCAACTACTACACACCTGTGAAGCAATAAACCCATGCATGTCAGTACTGGCAAATCTGTGTGTGTGTGTGTGTGTGTGTGTGTGTGTGTGTGTGTGTGTGTGTGTGTGTGTGTGTGTGTGTGTGTGTGTGTGTGTGTGTGTGTGTGTGCGTGCATGTGTGGAGATTAATGATTTGGAAGCCATTCACACTCACTACACCACCCATTGCCCTCTGCATGCCTTCTGATGTCAGTCACCCTGACATACCCTTTGCCCATATCTCAGCCTGATAATCTCTGTGGTGCATGTGATACCTGTGTAATACTGTAGTGCAACAAAGTAGTTAGTTAGGAATTCTAATTCTGACCCTGTCAACTGTGATAATGTGTGTGAGTCCCTGACAATATTTTTTTGTGTCTTCCCTGACAACTGCTTTTGTTGACAGGCACATGTACTACGCTTACCTTATCCCTCTTTATCACTGTTGCTGATGTCACTCACCTTCAAAGATAGCTTTGGACAACTCCCCAACATGCAGGCTCTGTGGCACATGCAATCACTGCATAAAAATATAATAGCAATACATAGTCAGGCAGAAGTTTGAAACCCTGTACTGGTAAGTGTGTGACACAAACATGCTTAGCTCATATGTTCCTACCCCCTTCCTTTCTTACTTTGTATCTGTCTGTCTCTCTCACTCCCTCCCTGGTGGATGTGGAAAACACCTGCTTTGCTTAGGCAGCAGCTTGTGTTTTATAAGTGATGCTCATGATCAGCTGATGGCCTGTGCACAAACTGAAGTCCCCCACTAGCTGATTGCATGTGGAACAGCTGTGGTAACATTCCCATAGCCAATTGCATGGAAACAAACTCCTATAACTAGGAACATCATGTGGGTGATGGCCCTTTTCATTCACTGTGAGCAGGGCTTCATGTCGGTTTTTGGTAATCAGCATCACAGAGGGTAGTGGGATATACCTCTTACAACATATACTGTGGAGACAGGCCAACAAACAGGAGGGGGATGTTCCAGACATGAGGACAGAATGTAAGTCTTGCTCTTCTACATTTGAAGTAATGTTGGTTTAACAGGATTTGTGTGGATATAGCTGGTATACATGATTTAATACCTGTCATGACAGTGTTATGTGGTTAAGGAAACTCTCACCTGTAGGGTTATCTGCAGACTGACCAGTGTTTGGTGCCTTACATGTGTTGTGCTACTCACACATGTCCTATTTTTAGAAATGCAGTAGCATACTCTGATGATTGCAGTCAGTACATGGTGACAGCTATGTGTGTTACTGACTTCATATTCCTCAGAAGACATATGTCACAACAAACCCTGTTACACCAGTAAATGTATGAGTTTATCACAGGAACATGTCAATATTGGACCTATGTTTGTGCCTCTAGCCACAACTCTGTCAACCTTTGTACATAAGTCATGCAGTAAGAGGTGCATATGTTCAGTACACCCTTATTTACTGACATCATACCTGATAGCAAGCCAGTGAGATATCAGACTGCTAGACATGTTATGTATAGTAGGGCTTATATTTGAGAACAAAACCTGGACACTCTGTCATAGTGTGTACAGTAGTGAGGTCTGTGTACTTATGGTAATTGTTGACAGAGTGTGTATTGTGAATATGTACCTTGGCCTGTGTACAGACTGTGGTAGTTGTCATTGTTCTTGGTCCTGTTCTATTTGATGTTGCATGCTGCTCCAGTGTATGGTACACTATCAGAGTACATGTTTGTAGGGCCAAACCGACACATGTCCTATACCACAGTCAGGCATCAGAATACAGTGTGTATTGGTCCAGTATATGTAGGGTTAGTGTGTGAGTGGCACATATAAGGATGGTGTTGATCACACAGACAATATAACGTAATATTAAGCACGCTTACCATATGTGACTGTGGCTGTGTTCAGATTGGTTGTGGGTATGCACTTTCACACAGGTGTCTGTTACTCCATGCTGTAACATGCCTGTAGACCCTGCTATATTTGCAGGTACATGTGTATACCCCCATAAGAAATTTAAGCCAGTGTTGTGGCAGTCTGCCTGTAGTTTGCACAGTGCTTTGTGAGATCCTAACAGCTTAGTGTACTAACCCAGTGTGATGTTATGTCAGATATTTGTCAGATGTACTGTTGCCGGGCCACCATAACTGTTGTCTATTTCTGACAAAGCAGTGGGATGCTGTACAGATGTATATCACTAACTAGTGGGTAGTATGTGGGCTTGTGACCTCTGCTACTCTGATTATTATGTGTCAGGACAGACAGGAATGTGTGAATGCATAAACTGTGTGAGCTTATCTGTTCCAGTATTTTCGTGATATCCCCATTTACATGGCTGTAAACATCCACTTTGTCAGGCTTGGTCCACACGTCTTGCACTAAGGGGTCCTGTGCATACCTCTGGACTGACCAGAGTGTGTCAGACTGTCCACATTTATTGGTCATATCTCTTCTGCATTCCACAGGATCATTACTGTGATATCTGTGGTACTGCACTATGATGATCTTATGATGTCTGTCAGTAATTGATGTTGTACATGTCAATATCAGATGTGACTTCATACCCAACATTTCTGTTAAGAAAACCCGCTACAGTAGCAACAGTCTACATTTATACCTGCAATACTTACATGACATCCCCTTGCACTAAGAGGTTGCGATTACTGGTGCTGAGGTATGACTCCACTACGTTATGGACATATGTTATACACACACACACACACACACACATATATATATATATATATATATATATATATATATATATATATATGCATATCTATATATATATATATATATATATATGTATATGGGTTCCTTATTTAATTTAATTTGTACATATATATACTATATAGATTTTGAATTAGTGCTTCTGCTGTTGTGGTGTGTGAATGGTAAGATGTGAGTTTGGTTATGCATGTATGTGTATGTCAGTATGTGTTTTGACTATGATGTGTGTGCGAGGGTGTGTACAATGTGTGGGAGTGATTTACCTGTGTGTGTCTGATTGTGCAATCTCAAAGCTAACATATATAAGTAGGGGGGTGTGGGGGCGAATCCCTGCTACATTGGGGGTGCAGGGGGGGCTTGCCCCCCTGCTTAACTGTAGTGTAGGATATTATATTTGAGTTGGGGAAGTTGTGTATATGTGTTTATGTGTGCTGTATCTGTAGTGTACTGTCAGGATTTTGAATTTCGCGGTTGTAAGTTTTTCGGTGTTTGGTGTGTTTGGCTATGTAATTTCAAAATCCTGAAATTCAGGATTTCAGTATTTTGAAATTACATAGTGAATCCATATATAAATGTATATATATATATATATATATATATATATATATATATATATATATATATTTATATATACACAGATAGACCTATATATGACCATATATATAACGCAATATACAGATGTGTATAAATACATATATATGAATATAGATATATATGTGTATGTACATGTACACATATATCTATCTATATATATATATATATATATATATATATATATATATATATATATATATATATATATATATATATATATATATATACATATAAATATCTTTGTTGTATGTAAACATGGCTGTTGTATATACCTTCCCAGATGTATCACACCGTATTTATCTGATATGTGTTTATTTAGATATAACAACACACATACTTCAACAGTAATATCACTAACAAGTACTACACAATTGTAGAAGTCATAGCAGTTGTTCAGTACTATTCAGTATGTGTACTGACAGACATATTGGAAAAAAACAACAGCTGTCTTCACAGCTGTGATGGGTTAGTGGTTAACTGCTGTGACTATAGTGTACAGGGTGCTGGGTTCAAGACCTGCAAGGGCTGTTAGATACAGAGTGTTTAAGGCAGTTTTGAGCAGCTTTAAACAGTTTTGCTTGGGTTTGCATGATGGTAAGCGCTGCTAACATACAGTTAAACAAAAAAGGCACTTACACTGTTTTAGCTTCACTTACCACTGCGCAAATCTGCTTAGCATTCATGTTGTAGCAATGCTGAAACCTGCTAAGCATGGATCAGCACTGGTAACCAGTGCTCACATTCTGGTTTGATAAAATAGCAGGGTAATGACATCTCTAATATGTGTACTTAATTCCATGTACATAACATGCATCTATGTTCTGTCATTACAGTAGCAAGCGGTGTGAGTCTACTGTCTGGGACATCTGGGTATATATGGCTTGTACAACACTCTTTTCCATTTGAATGTATTTCATACATGGGTAGTATCCCAGGTTATATGCACTCACACTGGCATGTAGTGTATCATTACGTTACTAATGTTGACAGTGCATTCCCAAGTAAGAGCAGATTGGAGATTGTAGTCCTGCAGCCAAACATCCCCGCATGCAAAGATGGACTCTGACTCCTGTCTATTGTGTTTTTGGTGTGTGAGATGTGTGTCATTAAGTATTTGCTACTAGATATTGATCTGACATGTGAATATTAACTGTAGACTACTGTGTGTAGGACATGCCATTGAGGGCTGCTGTTATGTAGTAATGGCATACATATCAGTTTCAGACATCTGTTAACACAGTCATCCTACTGCATAACCAGTTGGCTAGCTGAAATCTGTCTGTCCTCTGTACAGATGTGCAGATGTCAGGACTCCATCTTGCCCGCATACAGGCAATCTATGCTTGAGTGACACTGACATGTCTGTCCAGCTGTGTTATGAATGCCACAGCTAGGAATCCCCACTCTGTATGCACCACATGCCATGGATACCTCAACTACACTACCACAGTCAACAGAACATGTTTGCGTACAAGTCTCCAAGACAGACTCTGACCATGTTATGTAATACATGTTGCATACATGTCAACTGGAGGACCTATCTGACCCTCTGCAAGAGGCAACCAGATGCTTGGATGTTGCATGTAACTCTCACACTGAGGATCACCCCTGTGGTATCTGTTGATAGATGGCCTGGATGTTGCATGTAACTCTCACACTGAGGATCACCCCTGTGGTATCTGTTGATAGATGGTCTGCTGGCACATGGCAGGTGGCATGATACCACTGTACACACATCCACTACACTTCCCATCTCTCCATGGATAATAGCCTGTTACACACCTATGAACACCTGCACCAATGGACGCCAGTACTAACAAATGTGTACATGTGCATTACTGAGAATAACAGTGTCTGTGTGATTGTAGATCTGTTGTTGATAATACCCTGAGGCCCTTCACACCCACCGCACCCTCCATTGCCGTAGTTAGATATGTCTGCTGCTGTACTGGACATTACATGTACCTTGTTACACTCTTCACCCTAAGGGCTACCTGGGGCTTGCAGTGCCAGCACAACACTGGTGTACAAATGGGTTGATAGGCATGGGATACCCTCTGAGTTCTGACAAGTGTGTGTATGTGTGCATGTGTGTATATATGTAAGATACAGCATTCTGAGGCCACATTCTCCTAATACAACACACCTTAAGGATAGTGATGTTGCTGACCGTAGGAGAGCCATGCCAATGCATCACCCTACTATCTCTGTGGCATGTGCATTAGATGCATATCCCTGTAGTAACACTCTTGGGCTAGACTAGGGGTTGTATTGCAGTCCTGGTCGATGTGTCATGGTGGGTATGTCAGAGTATTATCATGGGTTTCAGTGCATACAATATCCACTGTGGGTGTTGGGTATGCTGTCTTTACACCATGGTACCCCCAGTACATGTCCCATGTTCCACTGTATGGGGACCACTGTCACCATCAACCATACAGGTAACTGATAACACTATCCAGCCCAGTTATGCATGTGCTGAGTGCAACTTATCTGTAACAGAATGGACACATTGACAAGGTAGTTATCACTGATAAGCCCAGGTCTCTCAGATGTGTGTATGACTGTTATGTGTTTGTCAATGTGTATATGACAGTATGTCACACTATGTATTGTCCATAAACAACCAGTACATTCCCCATTACCATGCTGTACAGGCCTGGGGTTGTTCTTCACATTACATGTAATCTGGAACACACCTCATCCTAAAAGCTGTGTGATGTGTGCAATTAAGGCCACACACATCAGTAGCACTACATACCTAAGTAGGGGTTCTAGTCCCAGTGTTGCCAAGTAAGAGTGTGTGTGTGTGTGTGTGTGTGTGTGTGTGTGTGTGTGTGTGTGTGTGTGTGTGTGTGTGTAGGACTCTACTTCTGTTTGCAGAATATACATGTCCCAGGAGTTCATCTATCTGAGAACTGCCCGGCAAATGCTAATATTTCACAGGTATCATCCTGTGGAAATACATTTCATCACAACTAGTGGTAGATGTGTAAATGCCCTCTTCCCCACTGTATAGGTGTACAGCGATACTGGGGTTGGCATATGTAGCTGGATGTGGCTCTTGTGGACACAGCCACCATCATTGCAGTTACTGTTGAGTGGATCCCCCTGCTTAGCTGGCTGTAATGCTGTACAGTTCATGTTAACAGGGTAAGTAGACATCTATCACACTTCCTGCGGTTCTCCGGCACCTCACACCCTCCAAAGGGTAGGGCTGTGCGACCCATACCAGCACACATATGTTTACCGAGTTGAGGATTGCACTACATTAGGGAAGGGACATATACCCTGCCACTTCCATCGTCAATGACATTCAACTAGCAGACTGCTTATTTCTCAATATGTTGTTGTGCCTATTCTGTCTTGGTCGAATTACATAGGCAAAAATGGGTTCCTTACACAGGTTCATAGGTTCATAGGTTCATAGGTTCATACTCTGTTGAGCAGTGACACTGAGGTCATCCATTGGTCAAGATTCCTCCAGCACGCCTGATGGATCTCTTGTATGTTAGGCAAAGGTCACCGGAGACTATGACCTCCCTGATCTAGATGAGAATGCCACCTGCACCGCCTTTGTGAAGTGGGACCACAGTTGCAGTGCGCCACCCTGCACACGATATCCCAGGTAAAAGATGATTAAAAAACAGCTGTAGCTGCTGGTTTAATAATTGAGGCTGAGTTCGGCACACAGCAGGGGACACACCATCAGGTCCCATGGATGCTGTTTTTTTTTTTTTGAGAGAGAGAGCAGTTCTTTTGAGGCTGGTGATGGGCTGCTGCAAACAGGTACATGCATCCACGTGTACAGTATTCTCTGTGTATTGCATCAACACCAAAGCCTCTGTGTGTGTGCTATACACAAACATGTGCAATTGTCCACTGTAGAAGGACTGCTGACAGCCACCATGCACACACCTGTATACACCCCCAGACCTATCAGCCATGTGGCACAGACCTGTGACGTGTTCACCTGTACTCAGGATATGGCACAGCTAAGGTGTCACCACAGTGGCATACCCCTTGTAGGATACAACAGCAGACCATAATCCTGCTGACACATGGACACCTACAACACAAACGGAATACATTATGGAGACCACAATCACTCAGTGTTAATAACAGCTATAATGCATCATGGCTGGACAGCTACACTTCCTGACATGTAAGTGTAAAACTTTACTGCTGACAACATGTTACACAGCATTACATTGGTACAACATAGTATAGTCACCCTGTGCTTCAGAACCATATTAGCCTGTCCCTGCATCGATGTTATGGATGACAGGGATGTGGCACAGGTATCATCATATGCACAGGGTGTGTTATCAGTTTGCCAGAGACCTAGGCTGAGCTATACATTTAACACCATGTGTGTGAGTGAACGGTTTAATTATTAATTGGGCTGTTGTGGTGTGGTGTGTGTAGGTATGGGGTTGCCCTAGCTGTGTTGATAATGTATGTGTGTATGCATGCACACAACTCTGCCATGTGGCTGCCCCATACAGGGGTTTGTTGGATAGCTGCAGACCATATCTTGCAGGGTGTGAAGTTCACCATCTCTGGCCATGGACATGGAAACTGTGCCTGCCAGGTGTTCCACGGGCACCACCAGGTACAAGCCACGATATGGTACTCTCCCCGATGATGACCTATGTCTGCTGGATCCGGGTCTCTCTTGGGACCGGCCAGGGCCATGTGCAGATGGCCTGTTGTGGTGTGGTGTGTACAATGCCCCCCCTGCAGTGCTGGGGCTGGTACTGCCACTATGGGAGCTGCTCTGTGTTCTGGCATGTCCATGTTGACCTCCAGCTGTTGGTGTTGCTGGCCTACATCCATGTGGCCTTCGCACCACTCCCACCATATGCTTGAGTACAGACATTCCACAGTCAGGGATTCCCACCATCTCACCCAACCATCTATCCATGACCTCTGAAAAATAACAAAGGGCACCTGCAAGATCACGGATGTTGTCAGTAACAGCTGAATGAGTAGCCCTCTGCAGCCTCAGATCCTGTCTGGTATACTGTTCCATACATGCCTGCGCCTCCATGACGGCCTGAAACATGCGTCTGGTCACACCAGATGTGGCACTTCTGCCAGGGGCATGATGATCAGCAGCCCTCCGATGAGCACCCCTGTACATCTGCCTATGTGGTACCATGCCAGACATCTGGCTATGGCTGCTGTGTCCAGACACATGTGCCATAGATTTCACTCTGTCCTGTCCCACCAACCGCCAATTGTCCCTCAGCAATGGCCACTAGTGATGGAGTATGTATAGGCAATGTGATTGTGTGCGGGGATGGGGTGGATAACAATGGGATGTCAAACGATGGTGCAGCTTCAGCTCCTGACAACCCCGCCTGTGCCTCAAAACACCTATCATAATTTTCAGTGTCTGTATGGACACCAACATCAGATTACCTGCAGGAGGGACTCTGACCCACCTCTGACCCACCTCGCCACCTGTAAGGGGAAAACAAGAAATGCACTTTAGGATCTGTACATCATTGCTTAACAGTACACACACCCACACACACACACACACACACACACACACACACACACACACACACACACACCCTGACATTCCACCATACTACTTACCTGTCCCTGAGTTTACAGAATGTCCCTAGTTTTTTCTCTTATTTTCCCCATCCCGCATCAGTCTTGAATAATTACAGTCAATAATACCAATCATTAGCATATCATTCTTTTAATTGCTCAGAAAAGTGATCACAAAACATGACCTGTTACTCCATTAACTCTTTAACTTGACTGGAGTCATTTTTTCAAAGACTCCCTGATGTCATCAAGTGTTCACCCTGGTTTTGTCCAGACGTCTTGAGCATGGCCTCCATATGTTATGGGCTACTACAGTTAGTCAATAATGTCATGCACTGGCATTTCATACTTCACTATTGTTCAGTAGATGCAAGATCTGTTGCTCTATTAACTTTTTATGTGGACTACACTAATATTTGGAAACACTCTCTGTTGTTGTCTAGTAATTCCCAAATGCATCTTTAGTGCTGCATACTTAGGTATTCTTTCACCTTTCTGCTGATTGCAATTAAAAAAGTATCTCTGATGTCCAGTTTTCCCTCCCAATGCACCTTTCATGCTACAGACGTGATTATTCTATCAGCTTTCCTGTGATTACATTTCAGAAAAGCATTCCTGGTGTCTAATGTGTCTGTCTATGTCCATCTACTGCACGATTTCTAAGGGAAGTTGAAAGGTATGAACAACCCCACACTCACACATGTGCATATATGGACGCACACACAAACACACACGCATACACACATGCATTCTACATACATCAACCCCACTCCACTCCACCAGATAGCACTTACAAAGAAATTCACACACACACACACACACACACACACACACACACACACACACACACACACACACACACACACACACACACACACACACACACACACACACACACACACACACACACACACACACACTCACTTACAGGTGAGGTTGCACAAAGATATTACACACACAGACATCTCGTTACCCATCTGTCAACATGCATGACATATGGCACTCAACAGCATGCAGTGCAGCTATAGTCAACCCCTGTTACCAAAATTATACATCTCTGTGATGCATTGGTTATGTTAGTAAGTGATGCCCCTTCCCCTGGAACACACTGCACCCATGTGCACAGTATTGCTGTGCACCTGTTCGGCACCCTGGCATGTACTGTGCACCATACCTCACAGGTGTACACACCATTGCTGAATGTGTATATGTGTGTCAAATATATTTTCTCTGCTGCTTACAGTCCCTATGTGTTTGTCTGACACATACCTGGGATGATATGTGGACAGATGTCATTTGTGAATGCCTGATGTCTGATTTACAGATCTCATCAGCAACAGTGCATGTATGGCCAATAAAATACAATTATACTGACAATCTGACCCCAAAAAAAACTTAACTTCTACTTTTTACTCCAACCAGAAAGTCAACCTCAGCTTACTTCACACTCATATCTAATAACAGTACTCTCATATCTCCTGACCCAACCACCAAACTTTTAGGAATAACTATAGATAGCAACCTGAACTTTGATACTCATATTAACAGCACAATAAAAACAGTCAACAATAAATTGGGATCCCTCTATAGAATCAAACCCTTTCTTACACCATTAGCCAGGACCGCTATAGCCAGAACTCATTTAATCTCCACTCTACTCTATGCTTCACCTATATACACAAATCTTTGAAAAAACAACCTCAACAAACTGGCAATTTCCTATAATAATATTGCTAGATTTGCCACTGGCTCTCCTTTTAGAACTCATCATTGTAGCAGTCAAAAACAACTAGGATGGCTAGAGTTCCAAAATCAGCTTCTATTTCACCAGCTTGCTATTACCCATAAGAGCCTGTATCACCCCACCAATACTCCTACACTCTCTACTGTCATTACCCCCTACAACAATCTTAAGAATCTATGCTCCTCAAATAAACTACTTATTAGTACTAGCAGATCGAACAACTTAGCAGGAGACTCTCTGTTCTCTAATACTGTAGGAAAACACTAGAACCTACTTCCCACTGAACTCCTATCTCTGTCCTCAATAACACTTTTTAAACAGAAACTAAAACTATTTTTTAGTACACATTGGTTATGCCCTTGTACTAACCCTGACTAACTTTTTTTACTTTATACCTATGAATACTCTTCACCTTATACTATACTGTACTATCTACTGACTTAATGATCCATATAAACCATGATATTGCAATTTAATTCTATGTATATATGTATATAGTAAACAACTTTTTGTACATTACCTTCACTATTTGTATTATGCTCACCATTAGTATTGTACTTTTTTAATAACAGCTGTGTCAAGCTTGTATTGTTGCAACATTTATTAGTATATTGTGTGTGTGTGTGTGTGTGTGTGTGTTGGAGCTTTTCTCCCCGGGCCTCTACTGAAAATGGACATGCATCCAGATAGACTAGCCCGGTCAACAAATGTAAAATAAAATAAATAAATAAATAAATCTTCAAATGGAGTGTACACACCCTTATTGGTATGGCACCCTCTTCCCTGATATGCCATGGGGCCACATTACTGCATATCTTAACATTACACTAACCTGATATGTGACATATGATCTGTGCAATCAAATGCAGTATCAAACAAATGTGTTAGTTGTGCAGATGCTGATAGAGATGCCTACAATTTGTGGGTGCTTATGTGTGCACAGCCTTTATCATGATGGTTTGTTGCACCAACTGTTATGTGTACTACAGTAGTCACTATTCCTGGAAGGGGTATACTAGCATGGGCCATTTACATTTGCCAGTATTTGGTCACTCTACCCTACAAATGCCCCCGACTCTGCATGATTGCAAGGTCAACTCATGTGCACAGCCCTTGGAGGTCACACAGTGCTGTCACTATTGCTGTGGAGTAAGGGTTATGTTTGCCAAAATTCATGATCTTGACTGTGTGCAGATACAGCCATTCTTAGTGAGCTTTGGATCTCTTCTTCAGTGCACTGTTGTGTTTCAGGATGAAACCCCCTCCCCATCCTCAACCTTTTTGCAGATGTGTGACAACTATGGCCTACATATGTGTGTCATTTTGTAGTGTCCCAGACTCTGAACACCATGTGTACCGGCCTAGTCCCTGCTAATGAATGGCAAACATACAGGTGTACACTGGCACCAGCAAGGTACAGATGGGGATGGTGGGCCTGAGGTGGGGTGAGGTGTTGGTTGTGCACACATGTATCTTAATTGATACTGTCTGTAGGCTTCCAACTTGGTCTTGGTACACCAGTACATATTGCAATGCATGCCTTTGGGGGACTTTTGCTTTTATGCATACACTACCTGTAGAGAGCCCTGGCTGATGTTTCCTGTGGTACAACTGACCATCTGATTACCCTAACCCTTGGGCCACACTTATGCAGAGTCCAGGCAATTGCTGACACGGGTACTGCACAGCCAGTACTTGCTAGACATTCCCACAACTCCCTCAGTGTTGTGGCATGTTACTAGGCAGCCTGTATGGCCAGTTTGCAATGTGTCGTCATCTGTCTTGGATGGCCATCTGTTTATTTTCTACATTAATCCTGTCCCATACATCTTTGTCACATACATGACTGTCTGCACTATTTGCCATTGTATATGCAATGGTGAGGTAAAGCTACATGTCCAACTCCTGGGTGCTACCTGTTGGGTATGGGGTCCATTCCATGGCTTGTAAGATGTGTGCAAGCCACAGCTGCCTCTGTTTCAGGTAAGTGGGGACATTTGATGGCCAAATGTCTTGGACAATAGACCATTTCTTAGTGTGACATTGAGGACCTGTACTTGCTGGAAGGTCCATGCTCATAAAGAGTTTGTGCTGTCAATACCTCAAAAGCAGCTTCAACAACATGTTATTTGGAGTGTATGCACACATATGCTTCCAGTGTTTGTGAAGGTATGTATTCCCCATATTTGCTGTCTTAACATAGGATTCCATATTACACATTCATTGCTCATGTTAGGACCACATTACAGGTTGTAAGGGTTGTGGAATGCAGTATTGTGATATGTTGTAGTGTAGACATGTAACAGTTGCCATTGTAATAGTGGTATATACACTGTTGTAGCACTGTATATGGGTGATGTTTCAGACATATCCCTACTGTAGGCCATTTGTCCCACCATTATGTTCATCCCTGTGCACACATCTTGCAATGACAGGTTGTTAGTTATATTGCAGGACTCTTACATACCCTTCAGATATGCCACCATGGTGACCACTATGATGCAGTGCAGTTAACAGTAACAATAAG
>NC_056741.1:374138771-374178771 GCF_019279795.1 Protopterus annectens
CCCTAAGTCTCTTATCACACTTTCTGTGTTTAGTGTACTGCCACCTATATGGTAATTCATGGATACATGTTTTTCCCAAAGGGATAACAATACATTTCTTGGCATTGAGCTTGAGCCCACGGCTCTGGCACCAAGCATCTGTTTCTGTAAGGCCCTTTGTAGAGTATCCACATCATTTGGGATTCAATAATGGCTCCCAGTTTGCAGTCATCTGCAAACTTTGTTAGCCAGAGTCCCTTAGTGTTGACCTGTACTTCAGAGAAGTAGATGCCAAACAAGAGCGGCCCCAGGACTGAACCCTGAGGTACTCCACTTGTCACTTGTCTGGAGATGGATTTGGAGTCGGCTACTTTTACAGTGTGGGTTCTATCAGTAAGCCATTTAGCAACCCATTGGGTGACATAGGGATTAATGCCCAACTTAGTAAGTTTATCTATGATTCCAGAGTGGGGGATGGTGTCAAAGGCCTTGGCAAGGTCTAGATAGGCTGTGTGGACCATGTTACCCTTGTCCATGGCTCTGGAGACTGATTCAAAGAAGTCAATCAGGTTCAGGAGACAAGATCGGCCCTTCACAAACCCAAACTGGGTGGGGTCCAGTGTTTGAAGGTTGCCAATGTCTTTGTTTATAAGTTCCATGATAATACGCTCCATGGCCTTGCAGATAAGGCTTGTCAGACTGATGGGATGGTAGTTTCCGGGATCCAAGGTGGATCCCCCCTTGTGGATTGGGATAACTGTAGCTCTGCGCCACTCAGTGGGCATGAAACCTGAAGTGAGGCTATGATTAAATATGACACTTAGGTGAGGTGCCAGTTCATATTGTAGTTCATGTAGTACACAGCCCGGGATGTCATCTGGTCCCATGGATGCTGTATTCCTGGCTTTAGAGAGTGCGTTTTGTACCTGTGTGGCCGTTATTACTGGAATTTGGCAATCTTCCGGTATTGAGATGGGCCATTTAGGGGGTGAGAGGGGGGTAAAGTTGGCACTGAATCGATCTGCCAGGATATTGGCAATATCCTTTGGATCAGTATATTTAATGCCATTCTGTTTTAGCTCAGAGCAGATCTGAGCATTGCCATTTAGATTCTTGACATAGTTATAGAATGCTTTGTGGTTGTCTTTGGAATCTTTGGCAATTTTATTTTCGTAACTAGCTTTGGAGGATTTTATGAGGCATCTCAGTTTCTTACTGAGGCTAGTAAGGAGTTTTTGCATCCTGGGATTTTCCTCTTTTCTGCAAAAGTTTCTTCCTTTTGTTATAAAGTTTGTTTATGGCAGGGGACCACCAGATTGGCTTTCTTTTTGGATGAGAGCATTTTGGTTCTATTTGGGATGGCACGATTCATGCATGAGTGGATGTGCTCGTACAGTGCCTTAGTGTAGGATTCAGCAGTTGAACTTTAAGTTCCCGTCTGCATGGGTGTTATGAAGTTTGTCACTTCTGACTTGAGTAGCATGAAGTTGGCTTTGGAGAAGTTTTTTATGGTGGTTTCTTTACTGGGGGGTGGGGGTGGGATGTGGATGTTAAGAGTGATTAGCTTATGGTCAGACCTGACTAACGAGGGGGTGACCATAGGTATGGAGCATTGATTTCCCATGTTGGTAATGACCAGGTCTAGGATATTGGAGCCCCTGGTGGGACTATGGATTAGTTGATCCAGGGCATTGGAATTTATGAATTCCAAGAATCGTTGCGCAAAGGTGTTGGGACATGAGTAGTTTTCCCAGTTAATGGCAGGGTAGTTAAAATCACCCAGTATTAGGGTGTTTGGTTCTATCTTAATATTTTCCAGTATGTTTAGAAAGGTGTAGTGAGAATCTTGGGGTATGGTGGAGATCTGTAGCAAGCTACAATTTGGATTGCAGTCTTACCTAGTGTTAGTTGCACTTGGAGAATTTCAGACACATTGTGTTGGCTAACTAGCCTGGTGGTGTGAATATCCTTGGTGAATATTGACACTCCTCCACCTTTAGTGTTTCGGTCCTGGTTTGGTGGCCGAAAAGTGTGGTAAGAGTTGTAGCCTGGTATTGCAGGGGTGCTCTCTGGAGCCTTGAACCAGGTCTCAGTTACTGCACAGATATCGATGTTCTCCATTTTTAGGAGTGCCTCGAGAGAGTGAATTTTGAGGTTTAGACTTCTAGCATTGAGTAGCATTACCTTCAGATTTTGCATGCTTGTACCTGTTACGGTGGTGGTTTTGTCCTTTGAAGTTTGCCTAAAAAAGGCACTATAGGGGTGGCAAGAGCCTTAGCCAGTAACCTGAATCCCAGGGGCGACAGGTGCAGACCATCTCTGGCAAAGCATCATGGTCTGTCAATCATGTCATCCCAGGCAGACAGATACTGGATCCCCTTTGAATGACACCATAAGCTTAGCCAATTGTTGAAGTCAATCATTTTATCCTTATATTGTGGTATCATTCTGGGTGAAGGCAGGATGCTACTCAGGGCTAGGGTCATACCTGCCTGGGCCACATGATCCGAGAGCTCTTCCATGTCTCTTTTCATGTAGTCCAGGGAGGTACGTCTCAAGTCATTCACTCCAACATGGACAATGACAATGACAGAGTCATATTTGTACTTGTTGTGGAGTGACTTGAGTGCATGCGTTATGTTGCAGATCCTGGCACCTGACAGGCAGCTGACTGTAATTTTCTCCTTATTCAACCTGGTGAGAGGGACATCAGTGTGCCGGACTATAGAGTCACCTATGACTAAAGTGTTAGGTACATTGTCTTGCCTTAGGGGCTGTTGCTGGGTGGCACACTGGTGTTGTGAACTATGTGACACATTGGTTGTGATTGGTGTTTGTTTGCGTTTCAGCTTCAGAGGTCTTTGTTGCTTGGGCAGGTTACAGTTAAGGGCCTCTGCATATGTGGATTTAGTGTTGCTATATGTGGGTGTTGGTGGTGCGGGTTTAGAAGGGCTATGTGTTGCTTGAGATGTAATGTGGGTGTTAACCTTCTCCTCTTGACTGTTTAGCACAATCTTGGGTGGAGAGAGCTTTGCTTCCATTTTGGCTATGTAAGTGCATCTCTCACAGGTTGTAGTGTTGGGTGGTAGGAGGAGTGGGTTGTCTGTGTACATGAGGCAATTGCTGCATTGCCCCAGTATGCCCAGATTCACCAGGTGGACAGGAGAAATCACCAGAAGCTGACCCTTGGACATGCTTGGTTTGGGGATTTTTTTTTTTCTTTGTAAAGTATAGGAGCTGTTTCCTTAGCAAGGTACTTTGCAATTATAGGCTGTTTCGTGCCTACTATTAATTTCTCCTTGTTAACAAGGAGAGTTCAGTGTTTGTATGAGTTTAAGGCTTCCTAGTGCTTTCCAGCAGGTATTAGAGAAAGTGCTAGTCACAGGGATGCTTAAAGGTAAGATTGAAAAGAATGCACTCTGCAGTGTGCACTAGAGAAGTTAGATGTGAAAGTAGGTAACTTGAGTTTTACCTGTTTAAAAAGTTAAGGTTTAGTGGAGAGTTACTATTTTTAAAACAGCAAGATGGATTGAAAGGGGTGGCCACTTTTGTATTTTGGTACTATGAAATACTGTAGGATGGCCAATAAATTTAAATAATTGAAGGGGTGGGATATCAGTAGTAAGACATCTTAAGGTACATGGCTGTATATTTTCATACATTTCACCTTGGGAACATTGGTGGGCTAGTGCTTACTGTCTTACAGACAGTTCTGTTTGTCACTGTGATAGTGACGTTTTAAGTTAAGCAGTGTTATGTAACAGATACATCTTCATTGTGACAACTTAATTCTTTTCCCCCCCAGAGGTTGAGTACAGAGTGTAATTGGAGGCTGCTGGACTACATCTGCATTACTTACTATTGATTGATTCTTATCTTCTGGGCCAGTGTTTCTTTACTGTTGTACTACTTGAAGGCCTTGACCTGGACAGCAGCATATGATATGCTTTCAGATTACTGTATAAAATGTTTTGCTTGAGAGTTGCATTACTCAGTATGTATTTCATACACGTAACAGTTATATGAAATGGCATATACAACTGAAACAGTACACAAATACACATTTCTTATGTATGCACACCTGTGTGTGCTGTCATATCCTTTGACTTCTCTGTGAGTATATGTTTCATGCAATAATTTTCTTTTGTATGAGAGAATCAAACATTGTCAATTTTAACAGGTGGCAAATGTAGGAATACTGGCTGTTCAATATGCTGTGCACCCTCTAAATATGTATCTTCCTATACATATCTATACGTAGTAATATATGTATATGTGTGTATATGTGTATATACTTACATAGCTACATATATATATATATATATATATATATATATATATATATATATAGATATATATATATATATATATATATATATATATATATATATATATATATATATATATATATATATATATATATATATATATATATATATGTGTGTGTGTGTGTGTGTGTGCATGTGTGTGTATCTGCATATATGTGTGTGTGTGTGTGTATATGCATCACTGGAATGTTTACTGCTTCCACACTGTACATTCCCTATGGTAGACAGACTGTTCTGCATGATATCTTATTGATACCATTCTGACCGCACAGGTGAGATGGATTAATGTTAATTCTTGTGGCTATGTTGTGTAGGGTCCTGGGTATGAGACTTGCAAGTGTTGGTATTGTGTTGGAAGGCAGATCTGTTTGGCTGTGGAGAAGGGGATGATATCAGTAATTACAAGTGGTACTTAAATAGGGTCCCCTCACCCCCATTAACAGCGCCTTTGGTCATATATGTATTTGTTGTGTTCTTATATATATGTTTACACACACACACACACACACACACACACACACACACACACACACACACACACACACACACACACACACACATATATATATGCATGTATATAAATAATTATATATAAATATATATAAAAAAATTCTCTTTTCCCGCCTTTGCTGAACTAGATTAGTCCCAATTTCAGGTTTTGCTGAATTCCGGACTGTGGTATAGTTTCCTGTGTTGCCTATATCCTTACTTGGATAGGAGGAAGCTTGTGTGCTCACCAGTGAGAGTGGGGAGCTTTGAGCAGCCTATCTGTCCCTGGAGGAGTGGTCTCAGCCCTGAAACTAGTGGCTTATTGGCCATTTTGGGTCATTTCCTATCTCTTTCAGTTTCCCTGCTTTAAAACCCACATTTGCGTGGTTTTGCGCCCGTATACAATTCTGCACAGCTCCTCATGGTGTCCTATACACTAAAGTGCGCTAGCCTGTTCATAGCATTTACAGTGTTTCCTGTTCTGCTGTTTCCTGAAAAAAAAAAATTCTCTTTTCCCACCTTTGTTGAAATAGATTAGTCCAGATTTCAGGTTTTGCTGAATTCTGGACTGTGGTATAGTTTCCTGTGTTGCCCATATCCTTACTTGGATAGGAGGAAGCTTCTCTGTTCACCAGTGAGAGTGGGAAGCTTTGAGCAGCCTATCTGTCCCTGGAGGAGTGGTATCTGCCCCGAAACTAGTAGCTTATTGACCGTTTTGGATCAATTCCTGTCTCTTTCAGGTTTCCCTGGTTTAAAATCCGCATTTGTGTGGTTTTGCACGATTTTGTGCATAGCGCAGTATCGGCCAGTGCCGCTTAAACGGGTTTAAACTATTCCCGGCTCCACAAAGTCTGCTCTTCACTTTTTCCCTTAGAACTGTTCTAAATCTCAAAGAAAGCACTCTTTTTTCATTCTAAAGCCCTGCAGTGGCTCGTATAAGTAATCTTACAAGTAAGCACTAATAAACTAAAGCACTACACCCTCTTATACTCCCTTTAAGTACTTGGCTCCCTTTTGGTCCTTTTTGATCAGTCAAAAAGTAGTTCCTTATACTATTCTGGCATGTCCATAAGTCAGTTTTGGGTTTACTCTCCAGTCCAGCTGGTGAATCTGGGAATCTTGAAGCAATGTTACAACTGCCTTATGTACACAGACCACCCTCTCCTCCTCCCAACAAGCTCAAATATATGTTAGAGATGCAACTATATAGCCAAACTGGAGGCTGAGCTCTCTCAACCCAGTACTGGCACAGTCAGTCAGTAGGAGAAGGTAACCACACACACCACAAATCCAGTCTCACATACAGACCACCCTCCCAAACTCAGGAACCCCACTTGGCTTTCCTGAGAACACTGGAGAATATGAAGTTCTCTCCAAACACCATCATATTGGGTGACTTCAACTATACAAACATAGACTGGGAGCACTACTCAAGCCCCAACACCCTTGCCCAATGGTTCCTAGAATTTATAAACTCAAATGCTATGAAACAACTGGTCACCACTCCCACAAGAGGGGAAAACATATTGGACCTGATCATCACCAACATGGGGACTGTATGTTCCATAAAAGAGGTATACCCCTCATTGGTAAGATCTGACCATAAATTAATCTCACTGGACATCCATATCCCGTCCCCACCCCCAGCCAAGGAAACCACGGTGAAAAACTTCTGAAAAGCAAATGTCACACTTCTCAAAACCGAAGTGGAATCCTTCAAAGCCCCCGGGCCAGTGGAAAATACAGCCCAAACCGCAGAATCCTTTACAAATGCATTCTATGGACACCTACAGGAATGCATGGATCGTGCTATCCCAAATAAAACCAAGACTCACTCCTTCAAAGGCAGGAGACCTTTCTGGTGGACCCCAGCCATAAATAAGCTATACAACAGAAGGAAGAAGCTACTACATGATAGAACAAAATCCCAAAAAGGGAAGGCATCTCTGATCAGTAATAGCAAGAAACTATGATCCCTCATAAAATCATCTAAGGCCAACTTCAAAAGAAAAATTGCACAAGACGCTAAAGATAATCACAAGGCCTTCTTTAGTTTTGTCAGGAACCTGGGTGGCAACTCCCAGATATGCTCTGAGTTAGTGCAAAATAACAAAAAATACACTGAACCCACAGACATTGCCAACATCCTGGCAGACAGGTTCAGTGCAAACTTCTCCCCGCCTTCCCCCCAAAAGAGCAAATATCTATCCCAACAGAGTGTAGCCTCCCTGACATCACAGATGCACAGGTGAGAGCTGCCCTCTCCAAAGCAAAAAACACAGCATCAATGGGACCGGACGGTGTCCCAGGCTGCGTCTTACACGAGTTCCAAGAAGAACTGAACCCTCACATAAAGTCACTGTTCAATCTCAGCCTTACTACAGGATATGTACCCAAGGAATGGTGTACAGCAACAGTGGTCCCACTCCACAAAGGTGGTGCCACAACAGACCCTGGAAACTATCGCCCTATAAACCTGACTAGCCTGGTCTGCAAAGCTATGGAGCATATCATCATGGAACTCATAAACAAAGACATTCGGAACCTCCAAACACTGGATCCTACCCAATTCAGCTTTGTTAAGGGCATATCTTGCCTCTTGAACCTGGTGATGTCTTTGAAACAGTCACCAAGGCCATAGATGAAGGGAAGGTAGTCCACACAGCCTACCTGGACCTCACAAAAGCCTTCAACACAATACCCCACTCGGGCATCATAAATAAGCTCACCAGCTTAAATATCAACCCCTATGCCACAAGATGGGTTGCAAACTGGCTCAGGGATAGAACCCATATGGTCAGAATTGCAGGTGCCATGTCAGACTCTAAACCATTTACAAGTGGCATCCCACAAGGCTCAGTCCTGGGACCTCTCTTGTTCGGTATATATTTCTCTGAGGTACAGGCTAACACAGGAGGACTATGGCTGACCAAGTTCACAGATGACTGCAAACTGGGTGCCATAATCGACTCACCGACTGACACAAGCATCCTCCAAAAGGGTCTCAGAGACGGATAACTGGTGCCAGAGCCATGGCCTAAAGCTAAATGCCAAAAAGTGCATAGTCATCCCCTTTGGGAAAAACAAAGTGCCTACAAATTGCCACATAGGTGGTAATCCATTAAGTACGGAAGAAGTAATTAGGGATTTGGGGACCCAAGTAGATAGCAATCTCTCCTTTGACAATCATGTTGCCAAAGTGGTTAGAAAGACCTTCTATATAGCCCACCTTATCACGAAAGGGTTCACATGTAGATCAAGAGAGGTCATTGTGCCCCTCTACTCATCACTCATCAGGCCCATAATTGAATACAATGCCCCATTTGGGATGTACCTTACCCGACACCTGCAGCAACTGGAAAGACGCCAAAAGTACCTCACCAAGAGGATCAAGGGACTCAAACAGATGCCCTATGCAATTAGACTAAAGAAACTCCAGCTCTACTCAGTTGCTTACCGCCTACTCAGAGGCAATCTGTGCCTGACATATAAAGCCATGTCCAAACCAGAATTAATGGACATGCTCCACCTCAGGAAATCCAAATCCCTTAGAGCCATTAGATTCATATCCCAGAGGCTCCCCTCACTCTGGAACAAAATCCCAGTTCATGTTAGGCAGAGCCCCTCAGTGACCCTCTTCAAGAGAAATCTTGACGAGTGGATGGGAGATCGTAGGTTTACCCCTGGGATCTCTTCTGTGCCCCTACTAGACAGACGCACAGTAAACTAACCTTAAAAGGGCTATCTTCTGTGACCTACTATACAGAGACACACTCAACTAATCTAAAAGGGTGGCAAAAGCCAAACACACTCTGGCTAGGCTTATAAATGCCCTAGGGCAGACAGCCTAGTATCAACCTATGAACCTATACATATATATATATGGTTCTACCTGACTACCTAACTCACTTAACCCATATATATATATATATATATATGTATATATATATATATATATATATATATATATATATATATATATATATATATATATATGTATATATATATATATATATATGTATATATATATATATATACATATATATATATATATATATATATATATATATATATATATATATATATACACACACACACACACACATACATATCTATCCTCTACTGTTGAATGACTGTGCTGTATGATATGTCTGAGAAAACATCAGAGTTATTTATGTCTGACATGGCTTAGTGGTAAATCACTTTGGCTATGGTGTGCAGGGTCCTGCGTTCAAGATTGCAAAGACTGTTTATTTTGCTGCTGAGCAGAACAAGGGCTGTTGGATACAGAGTGATTAAGGCACTTTTAAGCAGTTTTAAGCAGGTTTGCATGTGTTTGGGTGCTGTAAGCAATTCTAACTTATGGTTAAATATCCTTACACTCAGTTAGCCTCTAAATTGCTTATCCTGTGTAGGCATTGCTTACCCCATGCAAACAGGATTAATCCCGCTTACTGCTGCTTAAAAGTGCTTACTCCTGCTTACCCCTGTACTAATTTCTTTAAAAGAAAAGATAAAGGGGTTATAGGAAAGTGGTGATAAAGGGGCACAAAGAGGGAAAGACAGTAAGGAAAATAGCTAGAGATGTGCAGGATGGGTGTAGGGAAGGTCCATAGCTGGCCATTTCTTCTACAGCAACAGCTGTGCATATACACTGATTTGGAGGTAGATTTGGACACTCAAACTCCTGAGAGAGGCGGGGTGAGGACAACAGTAATATGTTGTGAAACCAGTTAGTCCAGGTTACATGTGTCCAGTGGACATGTGTGTGAAATGGACAGCTATGTATGGGGCGAGATTTTTTTTTTTGGGAACAGATTGCCCTTTTTTCTATTTTTAAGGTGAGAGTGGGATGTTCGGAAGGATAGTAGATATATTTGGGGAGGTAGGATGGGTAGGATGACAAACAAGACACACAAGACAGTATACAGGGGTGGTATATAACACATGTGGGGGTAAACACCTTGGATGGGGAGGGGTCTTTGGAAGTCGAAAGCCCATGAGCCCTCAAAGATCAAAGCGGATGAGGAGATCCCGGGTTGGTGCCTGGTGCCACAGCCAGATGAAGTGGGAGAGGTGGGTCCGCTGGGAACAACCTTCCAAACGTGCTATGCTGTTTCAATTTTAAAACATATGTGGGTTAGTAATAGTCAACACATTCCAGGATTAGGTATAATAGCATGCATAGATATTCCCATTAACACAAAACACCAGATATGGAACAGTTGCATAACAAACAGAACACATGCATATATGGAACCACAGTGGCCATTACAACAGCATGCAGGTTACATTGATAGCAGCATGCCACCAACTTGGGAGTATTTCAACATGGCACATGCATAGAAACACATTTCAATATTTATCAAACAATAGGACATATGCAAACAGTAGATTTAATTATACACATACTCATTGAGTTGGTGTATTTAGATTATTGTTGCAGATATGGTGGGGAGGGGAGAGAGATGTCAATTAAAACTTGTATATCCCTGTCGCTCTCACTACTTTCTTAGTCACTGCTGTAATCTGTGCCTTACAGGTATTATTACACTACCCTATGGCCTTAGTTTGGACAGTGGTATGTTTGTAGACAACTATATACGTGAACTGTGTTTTACTTGCACTATACACCTCTTACCTGGTATACCTGTGGAGGTATTGTTTGTTAACACTACCTGACTGTTTCTCCACATATTGCCAGATTCCAGGTTGATGTTATGCACATACCTCTCAACCTCTTATTGCACACACTCTGGTCAAGGCTTGACAACGTGCAGGTGGACCTGGGACATATTTTGACAATTGTCCTCATAAACATTTGGTGAATTGCTACAATGACAGGTTTGTTTTTATATACATTTTCTAAATATTTACAGGTCTGACAGTCAGTTATATGTCATTAAAAGTTGCTTACATTTCAGCGATCATCACACTGATTTGCCAGGGGTACAGGTAACAGGCAGTGGATATGGGCCAATTATCTGGACATTCTGAACAAATCTGTACAGTTGAGTGGTATGATTCTGCATACTGCTTACTACCACTCCCAGGATTCAAACCATGGCTGTGTCTGCTAAAAATAAAAAAGTGTACGTCACAGATGAGTGTGCTATTTAGATATTGCTGTGTATCTCTTCACTGATTTCTGTCTATAAGTCTCCCGTGGTTTTACAATCTGACCTTGTAATTACAACAGTCTTATACAGGGATTCATAGGTTCATAGGTAGGTACTAGGCTATTGGCGCAAGGGCCTACGTAAGCCTAGCCAACAAGGTTACCTGGCTTATGCCACCAAAGAAAGATGAAAGAAATGATTCCTAGACAGTTTTATTATGTAGCACAGTGTGGGTGATAGTGATGAGTAATACATTATTATTCAGAGAAACTGCAACACTAACAATGCCATACAATACTAGACTAAACAGTACCAGCCCAGGATTTCAATCTTTTACTTCCAGGCACAGTTTTCTTATCTGACAGACCTGTGGAGGGAATGTTTGTTAACACTACCTGAATGTTGCCACACATATTACCAGATTCCACGTTATTATTATGCACATACGTCTCACTCTTTTACTACACACACTCTGGTCATAGCTTCACAACATGGGGGTAGAGATGGAGCATAATTTGCATATTACTCTAATAACATTTTGGTGAGTTGCTAGAGTGACAGGTTTGCTCTTATAGATATATTCCTGATGGTTATGAAGTCTGACAATCAGTTGTATGTCATTATTTGCTGCCTAAACTTCTGGGATCATCCCACTGATTTGCCAGGGGAACAGCATGACAGGCAGGAAAATTAAACAAATTATCTGAACTTTCTGACAAAATCTGTACAGTTGAGGGGTATGATTATGCATACAGCTTACTACCACTCCCAAGATTCAAGCCATGGCTGTGTGTGCTAAAATATGACAGTTTATGTCACAGCTGAATGTGCTATTTGGATTTTGTTGTGTATCTTTTCACTGTTTTCTGTCTAAGTCTCCCTCATTTGCACAATATGACATTGTGATTACAACAGTCGTATACAAACATTCCTACACATTTTATTTATGTAGCACAGTGTGGGTAACAGTGCTTAATACAACAGTACTATTAAAAGAATGCAACACTATATTACCATATGATACCAGAGTAAACACAAGCAGTCCAGGAGTTAGACCTTTATTGCCAGGCTGTTACCCTTTTATTTACATACAACCTATATGAGACTCTTCCTGCCATATTGTCAGGTTTATTCAGTACATCCCATACACAATACAGGTTTTATACTGGCAATTAACTTTCTACTACTGTTAGATTTATTCATTATGACAGTGCATGCAAAATTATTACTAATCTGCCTCACTACACAGCTTTTGCAGCCTACATGCATGGGCTTCTTGATTCACAGCCTACTCCCCTGCAGCTGTTAGAGACGTAAGAGGAATATTTAGCCATACCTATCCATAATATACATGAGCTAGGCAATTATTAAACAGTTAGTAGAATGAGTACTTACACACTGCTGGGACATCACCCTGCCTAGCTTCTTGGATCCACTGATCCAAGAGCTCCCTCTTCCTCTGTTTCAGGTCGGCATAGTGATGCCTGACCTGCTCACCAGTTCGAGGGATGCCAGTGGCACTGGTAAGGTCACAGGCGAGATGGTTCCAGGCTTCCGTTTTATATTGGGAACCCTGGTACTAGTGCTGCAGCAGTCTATCTTCATGGTCTTTTACCAGGAGCCCTGCCATGATCTTGGACTCCTGGATGCCCCAGCACTGCGCTCGAAAGTGCGATCCTTCCTTGACCCCAGCCATTGTGCTTTTAGGAGGTAGCTGCAACCAGTTATGAGATGTATTCCCACTTATGGGGTTTAAATAGGGCCAATTTTCTGCACTTTGCTGTGATTGGATGGTTTTGAAAATGCTAAGCTATGGGCAAACCTGTTTACCTAAGGATGGCATTGCTTAAAGGGCCATACCAATGAGCAAATCTATTTAGCTGGGCTACGCATTGCTTACACCTGGTAAGCAGAGGTGTGCAATGCTTATGGTTGCTTATTTTTAAATTTTCACACTATTTGCTGTTTGGCATTGATTTATCATTCATTACATGTTATATATTTGTTTAGTATCCGTGATTCATGTGTACATACACTGTATGGGGTTTATCGGGGGATTTCACCACTTTATTACAATGACACCTCATATTTGGACTTAATGCAGTACTTCAGTTCACATATATATGTTATTTAGTAGGTTATACAACAAAGAATTGTTTATAAATTCCTTTCACATGTAAATTGTGATTTTGCTATAGTGAGGATCTGTTTGGGTATACCTTAATTTTATGTACAGCTGGTATGGTGCAGTGGTAAATCACTGTGGCGATGGTGTTCAGGGTCCTGGAATTGAGACTTGCAAAGGCTGATTATTTTGTTGCTAGGCAGAACAAGGGCTGCTGGATACAGTGACTAAAGCACTTTTAAGCAGTTGTAAGCGGGTTTGCATGGGGTTTTGCAACAGTAAGCAATGCTAACTTCCAGTTAAATATTCTTACACTCAGTTAGCCTCTAAATTGCTTATCCTGTGTAGGCATCGCTTACCCCCTGTACAAACAGGATTAGACCCGCTTACTACTGCTTAAAAGTGCTTTCTCCCACTTACCTCCACACTAATTTAGTATGAAAAGAAACATGGGATTTTGGGAAGGTGGTAGATTTGGACACTTTATACATTTTTTACACTATTTGCTGTATGGCATTGATTTATCATTCATTACAAATTATAACTTTGTTTAGTATCCCTGATTCATGTGTACATATACTGTATGGTGTGCTTGCGTTTATCTGTGGATTTTACCACATTATTACAATAACACCTCACATCTGCACTTAATGCAGTACTCCAGTTCACAAATATATGTTATTTAGTAGGTTATACAGCAAAAAAAAATTTCATGAATTGCTTTCACATGGAAAATGGAATTTATTACAGGGAGGATCAAACTGGGAATGATTGCTCACAAAGCAAATGCTCTAACCACTATAGTCTTGCAATACTGCTTCTATTGAATGTATCTTACTATTTACCTTCTTGTGCCATTTAAGGTAGAGTATGCATAGCTAAGCAATGGGCAAACCTGCGCAGCTATGGTTAAATTTAATCTGTTTAATAAAAAAACATTTTCTAGTGTTATTTTCTCTAGGAAGGGACAGGTTTCACTTATTGCTGTGGATTTCTGCATGCATCTGCACATTTGACTGAAATCCTGGCATGTTTCGGTTTCTATGAGAGTAGGATTTTCCTGGAAAGTGGGGCTTTGACCTTTGCAATGGCTATGGGTGTGTTTTGTCTTACAACATGTCATGTCTGTACACTAACCATCCCACTTTGGGCATTTGAAGAAGTGGAAACCCCCTATGAGCATTCTTGCTCACTGTGATTGGTGAACAGCAATTCTTGAGTGCATGTATATTGTGAGAGCTCTGCTCTCAGACACAGCCCCTGCATTCATACATGTTCCATGTCCATTTAGGAGCAGAGGCAGCATGCCTTCATAACTATGCATGGGGTGCTGCTATGCTGCTCTTAAACAGTAGTTGCCGTGCAGGAATCCCAGGGAATATTTAAGAAAAGTAAGTATTTTTTTCTTAAATAATGTCATTGTATAATTGCAATAACCAACTCTGTGGTGTGGTATATTGAAGATTTACACAGGGTTGGCTTAATTTAATTACTCAGGCTTTGCTCTTGTGATTAAACCACATCAATCCTGGGTAAATCTTCAGTATACCACATCAACATAGTCAGTTATTGCTTTAATAACTGCAACTGCTGTACATAAATATTTCACACATACTCAACTCATTGGACCACAAGTGCCAGTATGACTCAGTCATAGTCTGTGTTGGTGTAGGTAACCTGTGATGTATCACCCTATACTACATGAAGAAAGATATCACTGAGCTCTTGGAATATGTCCTGGGCTGGTATAAGCCTAGCATTGAGCAGAATTCTGCCTTCTCCAAGGATGATGCAATAATATGAACAGAAGTTGACTGACTTTAATAATTGGCTTAGTTTCTGCTGTCATTCTAAGGGGGTGCAATAGTTGTCAGTGTGGAAGGAGATGGCCAACGGACCACACTGCTTTGCTAGGGATGGTCAGCATCTCTTCCCTCTAGGCTTTTGATACATTAGCTAAAACATTTCTCTCCCCCATAGTGACTATTTAGGCAATGCCAGACAGAAAATACTTCTGACATAGCAAATCATAACCAAGACAAAATCAAAAGTTGTTACAACTCAATGCTAGGAGTCTAAACAAGAAACTCTGCAACCTACAAGTTCTCTTCACCCAGGACAATACTGATCTATGTACAGTTACTGAGATGTGGTTTAAAGCCATGGAGCGCAACCCTGCAGTGCAAGGCTATAATGCCTTGCATGTATTTAGATCAGCTATTTCGCTGACAAAGACTAAAGGTGGAGGTGTCTTGAGTTACATAAAAAATAAATATACCTCAAGGCTGGTCAAACAGAATGATACACTGGAGCTTCTCCACATTTAAATCATCTTAGATAAAATCCCACACCACTTCCTTCCAAGCAATAGCTTCCCATCTAAGAACCAGAAAACCCATAACATGTATTTACGCTTACTGGAAACAGTCATCATGCAACTCACTACAAGATTCATAGGTGACTTTAATTACCCAGCTATTAACTGTTAATCATATCTGACACCACACACAGACACAAAGATTCCTGGATTTTGTAAACACAAATTCCCTGGACCACACTGTCCATATGCCGACAAGGGGTGCCAACATACTGGACCCAGTCCTCACTAATATCGAAGAATACTGCACAACCTCTAGTGTAATGTCCTCTCTTCAATTCATACACTTTAATAGAGCTCAGGAAGTTTGCACTGTAACTTCCAATGGGCGGAGCCTAAGCCTTTTGACAGAATCAAATTATGTCCGCACATTTCAAACAGTTCATATCTCTGAAACCATAGAGGTTACTACAGAAGTATAACTGGCAAACTCTTTAGCACAAACTCTTTTTATAGTGGCAGTATTCTTTAGATTCTAGGTCTTGAATATTATAAGTCACACTAAACATAGTAACTATTATATTTATAATATTTTGTAAACAACTTAAAATATCTCAGCAACCACTTAAGTTACACACATACTACCAGCAGCATTTTATTCATCTAGAGCTTTCATATGAGGCTAAGGAGTTCTGTCTGTGTTACTTGGTTGTTGAGATATTTAGAAAAATGCGAAAATTATATATATATATATATATATATATATATATATATATATATATATATATATATATATATAAATATCATAAAAACAACAATATCTATTTACCTGCACTAGACAGATGTCAAATATTAATGCAGTTGAGTTTACTATTGTGTAAGCTTTAAGATGAAATTACTGATGCAAATATGAAGAAGCAATAATTGATGCCTAGAGGCGTCAGTAGATGTTAATGTCAAATGCACCTGGAGGCGTCACTCAGATGTAATGAGTTAAAGACACACCACAAAATGGTCTCCTTTGAAGTAAACATAAAACCCAGAACCACTCCAGCTAACCCTAGAATGTTCGGGAACTACTCTAAGACTAACTTCCTACTATTAAGTGATAACCTGATAAAAGGAATCACAGCATTGACAGGCTGTATAACAGAGGGAAGAAAATCATGGCAAAACTTAGAAGCTATAGCACATAGTAGGGTAAAAGCACTCTCATCAAACTAAGCAAACAATCTGGAGGACAAATAATGTCTGTGAAAGGCAAATTTCAGGTAAATTTGGCCTCCCAGGCCAAGGACAATGACAAGGCATTTGTGCAGAGCTCATTGTTAATAGAACTACCTACACTGAGCCCGTTTGGGACATGAATGTGATATAAAGGAACTTGAGCAAGAGTGAGCATATAAATATTTTGGAAATGATGAAGGATCAACAGTAAAACATGAACAAATGTGAATAAAACTTAGTAAGGAATATTTTAGAAGACTAAAATTAATACGGAAAACAGCGTTGAAATCTAGGAATAAAGTCAACGCTATAAACCAATTTGCTCTTCCTGTCCTGACTTACAGTTTTGAAGTGATTGACTGGCCCCAATAGGTGTTGGATCAGTTGGACAGGAAAACAAGAAGGATGCTTCATGCTCATCAAATGATTTATAAAAATCAGTGTATACCAAGACTATATATTCTGCAGTCTGAAGGAGGCATGGGCCTCCTCAAAACTGATTACATATATAGATCTGCAATCATGGGACTGCATGCATATCTGCTGACCTCACAAGATCCAAATGTAGAGAAAGTTTTGAAACTTGAGGAGAATAAGTCCAAGATGACTTTCCTGCTTAGTTTTGCAAAAGCATATCGGTGTTAAGCAAAAATGGAAATCAAACCAGAAGTAAATAAAAGTCAGGCAGCAACTAAATGTGCCAAAAAACAAATTAAAGAATATAAAGTAAAAAGTTAGATGAGAAGGCAAGAAATTTGGAAAATGCATAAATCTGGTTGCAAGTATAGAAAACTCTTGGAACAACTTTGTGTTGATCAGGATCAAACACAGGAATGGTAAAGGAGAGGTGAATTTAAATCAAAAGACAAAAGGTTAATATCGGTGGCCCAAGGCAATGGACTATGTACACGTTGGTTTACAAAGTCCATTGAACATTTGGTAGAGACAGACAAATGTAGGTTTTGTAAAACAGAATTGGAAACAGTCTTGTGATATACTAATGGCAGAAGGACTGTATACTAAAAGGCATAATAATGTGGGAAGACTGTTGCACTGGGGATTGTGCAAACATTATAATATTGAAGTAGCTAAAAAACTCTGGAAACATGAGCCACAAAGCATTATAGAAAATGATGCAGTTTATATCACATGGGATCACCCATTACCAACAGTTCAAAAAATAGATGCGAGAAAACCAGCTATAGTAGTCCATGAAAAACAAGACAAAAGTAGCAGTGATTATTAAAATTGCTACACCCAGTGACTACAGTTTCTTACATACAAAGAGAGACACAAAGTCATAAAATACCAGGATTTACAGTAATAAATGAGAGTAATGTGGAAGAAGGATACCCAGACAGCTCCAATAGATGTAGGAGCAACAGGTCTTATAAAAATGAATTTACAGTCAGATATGTTACCGATGCATGTAACTCCATATGAATTGCATGAAGAGTCATTATTGGGCACATTGTGGGTTCTGTAAAGAGCACTTCTGGTTAACATCAAAGATTGAAATAATACTAATTTCATGAACTTGAATCATACTTTGACTTAGGAATGGGGTCCATTCCTGTCATGGTATTAGAAACCCAAAAGACTTAGAGAAATTAAAAAGAGCCAGAATATATAACAAAACTACTGGCAGACAAATTCAGCTTTAATTATACCCCTCTCCCTCCCAAACTTCCACTCAGGAAATACCTTCAAATATAACTCCCTCTATTATCTATAGGGAACAGTTCCTCAAGGCTCTCTCTTTCTCTCTCTAAGGCCAAGCCCACTGCATCAATGGGCCCCAATGATATCCCAGGATGCCTTCTAAATAGCATGAAGCATGACCTATCAGGTTCTCTGGAATCACTGTTTAACTGTACATTCCAAACAGGCTTCATGCCTCATGACTGGGGAATAGCAGCAATTATTCCTTTGCACAAATGTGGGTAATCTACAGACCCTAGAAATTACCGACCCCTAAGTCTCACTAGTTTCATATGCAAAACCATGGAGAATTATCATGGATATGATCACTAATTAGATAGGAAACCACCAGACACATTGGAGGTCAGTCACCCTTGCTAAGTATCATATTGACAACATACTCGTAAGAGTTGACCCAATAATCAGGGACTTGGGAACACATGTAGGCAGTACTCTAGCCTTTGGCCATCATGTGTCTATGGTAGTTAGGAAATCATTTGCTGTGCAACTTATAAACAAAGGTTTGGCATCTAGGTCCAAGGAGGCCATTGTACCTATGAATTCGGCATTCAGCAGACCTATCATTGAGTACAATACCCCCTTTACCCCCTTTGGTATGCACTACCCAAGCACATACAACAACTGGGATGTTCAAAGAGATTCCTCACTTAAAGAATACAGGGTGCAAATAGCATGTCCTATGCAGACTGTCTCAAAACCCTATCCTTATATTCTGTCTCCTTCAGACTACTGAGGGGAGAGTTTGCCTGGCATAAAAGGTATTATCAAACTCCACACTGATGGACTTCCTGCATATCCACAAAATAGGTGGGACCAGAATTACCCATTCTAAAGACTTAAACCTTGCCTGTAATATAAATAAGACCTGCTGGAGAGACAGGTATATATCCCACAGACTTACCTCATCTTTGAAACAGGCTCCCCTTCCATGTGAAGCAGAGTTCCTCCCTAACCCAATTCAAGTGGAACTTGAGTAATTGGATGGGGAACAGGAAATTCATCCCTGGTTCAACACCTAAGTCTTTAAAGGACACAGACAGCCTGTAAATGGTTCATCTCCCAGGCTCCTGCTTGTAATTGTTCCATCTCCCAGTCTCCTGCTTATACTTACCAAAGGTACCAGAACTTGTCAGAAATTTGAGGTGCATGATTAGGCATAAAAAAAATCCCCAGTGGTTGTTTGCTAGTACACATCTATGAACCTTTGAAGCTATAAATACAATTGACATTTTCTCTGAATCTTCAAAATGCAAAACTTAGCATAATAAAACTGAGGAAAGGAAAATGGCAGGCATTCTTAATTCAATGCAACAACAGATTTCTAAAATACATTTTTATTACATTTCAAAATGATTAAAGTCATCTCCTTATCTAAGACAGTATGATTAAGGGAAAATGACAATGTAAGGAAACTTCTTGATGCGGATTCTTCCATGAAACATGATCATCTCAATGAAGTTGTCTGCTTTACTGTCTGTTCTATAAAACAAAGAGTATTGTAAACTGTATTATTTTATTGTATAGATACAAGGCCACAAAAATTGCAATAAAACTTTTATATTCATCCTTTATTACTGACTCAAAAATGGAACAGGACATTTATCACTGGACATCCCATTGAAGGAATACTGTTCAACCCATTCATCAAATGCCCCATTTACCAAAGAAGTTGTGTTATTACTTCTTTCAGTGACAATGAAAGGGTCTGTTACTTGCTAGTGTTTGATTGAGATTTTACAACCACACAGACTGTGAGGAACAGTGAGTATTCTTCAGTTTTTAGTACTTCCCTTAGTAAATAATTGCACATTCCCAGAGATAGTGTTTTTAAACAGCAGGGACTGTGGAGTACAATGCCTCTGTTATAAGAAGAGCATGGGGAAGGGGGCTTGCTGCCTTCACCTATGCTAAATGTATGCTTTTGTTCTTTTAGGTTTTGTTAAATTCTACACATCCACCAGGTATTAATGAAAGGATTTTGGTAACTAGTTTACTGTGCTTTAGGGGCGACCAACTTTAAATTAAACTCACAACTTTTCTGTAATAGTTTGTATTATGTGTATATGACAATTAATGATTTTTATCTTTATACTTTTTAGATATATTTTTTAGATGAATGATGCAATTAGTTTAGTTGTTCTAATTATATTATGTCATTTTCAATTATCGAGTGAACTGTTGCTTTAAAGGACAACTGTGGGATTCTGTTATTAAATGCTCGACTTCTCTGTCCTTTTTCTCCCTAATTACTGTCCCTGCTATGAATAAATAACAATGTTTGTGTCTTTTGGCTTTTTCCCGGTTAGGGGTCGCCACAGCGGAATTCCGGCCTGCTAATGATTGGTAGAAGATTTTTACGTGCCGAGTTACCAGCTCTGATGCACAACCTTCAACGAAGGTACGTCCCTTCACGCATGTCTCCACACAGAAGACGCTTTAGCTGAGAATCGAATGGACAACATTTTGCTGTGAGTCGACAATGCTACCGCAGCACCACCACCGCAGTCTATGAATAAATAACAATACAGCATTTAAAATATTTTAAATCAACTGTTTCTCTCCACTAGAACAGTACCTTACTGTACTGTGGTGGTTTCATCTTCAAAAAACTTTTACCCCTCCCTGAAAAACCTTGCTGCAGTCTCCAATTCATTGATGTCATCAAGGCCAATGAATACAGATAGTTTTCTGGCCAATTCCCTCCCCAAACTGACATCACCATTATTGTCCTAAAAACCCACCCATGCTGTGATGGCACAGTTCCCTGGTCCTTTCCCTACCCATACAGAAAGTAAAGGCTAGAACAAGGAAACAGTACATGAGTCAAGTCCTCTGCTGTGAGCTGTCAATCACAGCAGGTAACAGCTCAAATTACCCTTAGCACTTTGACAGCTAGGGAAGTTAGATGTGAAGGGGGATAGGAGAAGAGTTAAAGTAATACAATTCAGGCTTCACAAAAGACTGCAGCTTAGCTATTCTGAACAGAAGCAGCAGTAAAAATATTTTGAAAAATCTATTCTGTGGCATTTGCACTATTTGTGTTCTAAGTAGTTATTGAATGTCATGAAATGTTACTTAAAACTAACCGACTGAAAAACAGCAGTGTATGCATGTAAAATCAATACATTGACAGGAGTTTTAGGAAGAAAGAGGCCTGCGTCATTTAAGTTTTTATAGACAAGCACTGCATTGTGGGATACCTAGAGGAATCAGGATCACTTCAAGATGCTAGACCCCATGAAGTCAGACTCATAAATTACATATAAAAATATTTAAAAACCTATAAATAGTCTCAGAGTGTAGTTAAAATGTAGGAAACTTCAAACCATGAAGGCCACTTTGTGTATTTAAGCACAATGTAACTGTTGAGTCTTCTATCTGATGAAGGTCTATGTTGCAATAAATAGGAGAAAAAGCACTTATCTTTTGCATTGGGCCATTCTTTAGTTCCTGGATTATTTAATATTAGTGTTTGCAGATTTATACTCCATGATACACCATTAAACTCATCCACTGTATCAAAATTTTATGTTTACACCCATGTTATAGCATTAAACTCAATATTTCTTTTTGTTGTTTCCACACAGCTTACATTTCCACCTCCATTTGGTGCTTGACCACCAGGGCCATGACGTCCATCAAACTGATTCCCTACATTAGACAAAAATGGATAGGTCACTTATATAATGCTTTTCATTATAAAGGTATAAATCCAATGACAAAGACTCATTTAGGGATTGAAGTATAAACTTCCTAAAGATTAAAAACATTTTATGTAGTGAAACTGCACAAAAGATCACTCAATAAGACTGTCAGTAGAAGCAGATTGGAAAAGTTTAAAAACAAACATTGCACATCTAACTCATGGGAATATTTAGTATATTACACGGTTTGTGTGAATGCCTTTTGTCCAGTTCTGAAGTTATGTCAGTTAATTTTAATCACCAACAAAAAGGAAATTAATTTTCATTACATAACAACAATGCATGGCAATTTGTTCTGTTTCATAATAAAATCTCTAACAAACAGTTAAATAATGGAGAATAAGATTGCATTATCACACTTATTATATACACACAGACTGATGACCTTATAAGTACAGTGTTAGTGCATCCTGAAACAAAATAATACATTACTGATGTCATCTTATTCGAGAATTGATAAGTTGCAGGCCTACTAACTATGCAAATAACAGTGTAGTAATGGAACTGAAAGTTATTTCTGTTCTTATAGTGAAAATGTCCAGTTGATTAATGCTTTGCTACCTTTATATTAAAGTCACATTGAGATGATAAAAATGCCAGAACTAGGTTAAATGAAAATTGCCATACTAATATCTTAAGACACCATGGGGTAAACAGCTAGGTCTTTGTCCCTATGTCAAACCCTCAATGCAGACTGCCCTTACTGCATGCTTGATGAAGGTGGTTCTCCAGTGAACTAATAGTTCTGTTCTGCAAGTAGTGGTCAGCAGGCATCGAGTGATGTAGCACATATATACTTCCTGTAGCCTGATATATTTCAATATTAAACTGAATATTCAAGAGCTGAAAACATAATCAATCCTAATTTGTTAAAGTAATAAAGCAACTAGAACCCACTGCGTATGCAAAATACTTCAGAGTACTTGCCATCACAACACCTATAAGGCTTTCCTGAAAAGGTTGGCAGCAGAGTTGTAGCTAGGTCATATGGTGCCTTGGGAAGTCCGCTGAACTGGTGACCCCGTTGGCCCAAAGTGAAGTTAAGGATCAGCCTAACAAAGGTCTTTCCTGCATTTGAGGAAAAAAACAAAATAATAATGAAGACAAAAAGCTCTGCCTAGACTATGAAAATTAAATGTTCATTTCATTTGAGAAGCTGTGATATCACAGATATCACCTGTATCTCCACTCATATCACAGTGGCAACTGCAAATCTCTCCCCCTAGCAGCCAGAACCCTGGCTGTCATCCTATTGTCCTTGCCCTATTTACTGTTTTGGTTATCATTGTTTCAGGGGAAAAACACTGAGGTTTTCATAACCTCAACTTCATTTCCCCAGTTTTATTTACAACTGCTACATATAATGTTTTGCACCTCTGATCAAGTATGGAACGTATTCCAAGCTGGCATGTGGTTTTATCTTGCAAGAAATTTTCAACCATCAGCACATATAGAATGATGTTTGGAAAGGGTCACAGTGTCTACAAGCTTCTCCCCATTCACCCATTCTTGCAGCTCCACTGACTGTCTGTTTAACATTACAAATGTATGTTTTCTTACTATGCAGTGCAAGATTCCATTGCCCTCACTTCAGGATAAGAAAGATAGACATGTGCATCTTCAGTCTGTGCCTATAATTTTTAGCCCCTTGGCATCACTGTGACTTTAGACTAAGAACTTTCCTCACAGCTTGTGTTTGGATTTCAATTCTGATCTCCATTCACTATATGCATGAAGTTTTGCATGTTCTTTCCATCACTTGGTCTGTTTTCTTCAGGTGTCTGTCTTTCCCCTACATCACAGAAACATACAAGCTGATTGTCTGCATTAAATTGTGATATATATGTTGCATTTACCCTTTCCTTCAGAAAGGTTTCACAGATGACTAGTTCTCTTGCTTGGTTAATCAATAAATAAGGAAAAAAAAACCTGCACCCATTTCTTGTTGTTGAACATGTGATGGTATTGAGCTGATCAATAAGACCCTAAAACAGTGGGCAAGTGATACCTGGAAGTAATCCGATGCAGAGGGTTCAGCCACAGGACCCTCAGTTCAGACATACAGCTTTTCTCATATTTCAGATGAGATAATCACCTCAATGATCCTATGAAACAAAAAAGAACAATCTCTTAAGCAAGCCACATAAAATATCAGTAATCGACTGCATTCACTTCCATGACAGCCTCTGATTGGATACATAATAGATGTAACATAATTGTAGCATGTCCTTTTAAATGTGCTAGCCTACAAGGGGCCATTAGCATAGCAGTGGGAGATCCCTTTAAGGAGATTAATTCTAAAAGAAGTAAAAGTGTTAGAGGTAATGAGGGACATTTGCACATAGCAATATTTGAAGCATAATGCTCTAGTACACAGTACATTCATGACCTATGGGTCTGAGGAAGGCACAGGAAGGACTATGTTTGTTGTTATATACACAACAGGAAAATGGCAAGCAGTCTAGAAGGTATCCCTGTAAGGGAAGGGACCTGAGTCTTGGTGAGGGAAGCCAGCTGGAGAAACTTTTTTGTTGTATTTTGTTGCTGAAATTAGGAAGAGAGTTCTGTGCTGTATAGTAGTCTCTGTACGTGCAGTTTTATTTTGTCAGATTCCTGGTTGGAAAGGAAAATTACATGTCAGTCTAAGGTTTGCTGTGCTATGAAACAGCCTACCTGAAAGATAAATATGAGTTTACCAATGAGCCCTCATGATTTATTTCTCAGCTCACCTCTTTTAGAAAAAACGGTGAGCCAAATAACTATAAAAACATTTTATATATATAGTTCCCCTTCAGAAGGTCGAACGGCTGAAATCTTGAAATTCATATGGCATAAACCATATGCTCGAACTTCAGAAGCTCGAACCTTCTGAAAGGGTAAAAAAACAACATCACACTAAACAATGTTGGTGCAGGGGGGCCCACATGGGGGGCTGTGCCTCCCACACACCCCCCGCTACTTATTTATGCCAACTCTGAGATCACACTACAGTGCAGAAAGGGAAATCTCCCATTCTGTGCTGTATGCTGATCCCCATTCGCTTCTGAAATTTCGAGCATATGGTCTCGACCATATGAATTTTGAGATTTCAGCCGTTCGACCTTCTGAATGGGAACTATATATATATATATATATATATATATATATATATATATATATATATATATATATATATATATATATATTTTTGTTTTTTTGTTTTTTTTTTTTGTTTTTTTTTTCTTGCAGGATCAATCTGTGGGTGCATGCCCCTCCCAAAAATTATATATACCACTACTATTGTTACATGATATTGTAGAAAAGAGGAAAAAAACAAAAAAACACACCTCTATCTTGCAAAATACAACACAATACAGTGTAGTGAAAACCATTACATTACATTTTTGTACTAAATCCACCTGACCACCAAAGCAGCAATCCCCTGTAAGGGTGATAGTATATTTGATTCTTTTGGAATGCAGACTTGTTTGATAAATATTGTATTCCTTTTCTGAACTGTATTTACTTAATAAATATGATTTTTCAAATCACAACGCTAACTACTGTAACTGTTTTGTTTGTCAGTAACCATTTCAAATGTCAAGACTCACAGAATGGAGTCCTGCCATTTGGAAACTGAATGACTGAATATCTGGAAATATATATATATATATATATATATATATATATATATAGAGAGAGAGAGAGAGAGAGAGAGATTCACTTCAGAAGCTCGAAATACTGAAATATCGAATTTCAGTATTTCGAGCCCAGAATGCCGAATCCTGAGAACAGCGAAAGTTCAGAAGTGCAAAATTCAAAACCTTGAATAGCAGAGGTTTCGAATTTCGAGCTTCTGAACTTTCACTGTGGTTATGTATTCAGGTAAGTGTGTGTGTGTGTGTGTGTGTGTGTGTGTATGTGTGTGTGTGTGTGTGTGTGGTGGGGAATGGTGTATGTGTGCAGTAGTACCGCGGAATTCAAAATCTCCGGTGTGCGATATTTTGAATTTTGTGGTTTTTGAGTTTTCGTGGTTTTGTGGATTCGGCTTTCTGGGCTTGAAATACTGAAATTTGATAATTTGATATTTCAGTATTTCGAGCTTCTGAAGTGAATCCCTATATATATATATATATATATATATATATATATATATTAAGTATGAGACCACTGTTTCTTGGAATGTTCCCTTTTCTTTGAGGCATTGCAATATCAGAGTTGGCATATATCACATCAGAGGGCTTGCCTCCCATATCAGAAGGGTGCAGGGGGGCTTGCACCCTGCACAAAAAAAGGAAGTTTAAATAAGAAGAGTGATGTTCCAGATTACTTCTACTCCTATATTTTTGATCTTTTTTCTCCCTTTTTGGACTTGGCATTGTGTGTACTGACATTTCAGCCTGAAGCCTTGTTTGGCATGGGCTACCCAACATGCTGCATAGTGCATATTGATCAACATGCACAGATATCCTGCTAACACTTCACTTCCAGGAGCAGCCATTTGATGAATTGTCTTATATATTTACCATTCTATTACTCAGACTGTTCATATTGTCATAAAAAAGCAGATCTAAGTGGAAAGTGTTAACTTGCAGTTGAAGTTTAATATCTGGATTTGACTCTTCATGTGATACAGAATGAAAATGCAGGTGACAACATTTTAGCTTTGTTATTAAAGTAATGATTTAAAATCCATCTCTTGAAGAATTGCTCATGAATCCCGTGTTTTTTTATCAGCATAAAGTGAATATTCAGTCTGCCAAAGAGTTATACAACTACTGCTTAACTGATGCTGAAACAATAGCATATTCTAGCAAGAGTTAATTGTTTTATGCATGATGTAGCTCTTATCAATAGTATAGGAAGACTCAAGAGTTACTATTTCTTGAAAATATATAAATCACAATAACAGAAGATTTTAACTTTGGCATGAAAATAAAGCATGTAACTGAATATTTGAATAGAATAAATATGACTTTTTATTGTTTTTTTTTTACTTGACTTAGTCTTTTTTGACAAAATGGAATTTTCCTGCCAAAACCAACAAGTAATTTATATTTCTCATCTTGTTGGGAATGATTCTTATTTTTGTAAATACTGGACCTAATAACCTAATTATAAATGAATAACACCATTAGTGGAAATAAAGTAAGGAATGCCCAGTGCTACACATTTTTGTGTTTGTTGAATATGGAACTGATTTTTGCCAAGCAATCACCTATTTTTTTTAATTCTTTTTTTTTTAAATGGTGATATGTACAAAGTGGTCAAACTCACCAAGGACCTTAATCATTTATCTAGCACTTTTAACTAAAAGTAAACAAACTGTGGAAAAAGTCAATAAAAATCTGCCATTTTCATGTTATTTGCCTGCTTTTCCCCATCTCATTCTTGCTAATAGATACTTATTTGCATTGATAGATGTCTTGATAGTTGGAAAGAGTTTGTGTTATTCCTGTTCTCCCTTTTTTCTTCCAGATTTCTTAAGCTCACTTAGTTCAATCATAGTTCTCTGAATTTGCTTAGGAATTATGCCACCACAATTTCTGCATTCAGGACTGTAATCAGTCATTTTAAGCTTTATTTCATTACTATTTTTGCATACAGATATAATTTAATATCAGTGATCTCTGCCAAAAGCTGCACTTCTTACTTATCTAAAGGCACTCATAAAATAGTAAGGTATTAATGAAAAACACTTAGAAAACGATGGTTATACTTGTATATTAGAGGTTGTGTTGATGCATTCACTGATTCAGAATTTTCGAATTCCAATTTATAGTGCAGTAATATAGTTAATATGCATCTGTTAGGATATCGTTTGTCTGGAAACAATGCAAAGACATACCACCTTAAATATTTAAAACCATGAGAGAATCATACTGCTGAGTATCTCACAGCAATCATAAATGGCTACTGTTTTGACAGTATGTATATACATTTTTTAATTTATCAAAAAAGAGGCAATTACTGCCTCTTTGTACAACTCTGCAATTAGGTTTATAACATCTATGGCTGTCTTTATTTGGCAGAATTATAAAATCAGTGAAGTATGTGTGGGTAAAAAAAGACCAACAGTAAGGTTACTTGTATATGAGTTTTAGGTCATTTGTTGCTCACATCATACATTCCAAATTAGTATAAGCTTCCACTAAAACTACAGTTTCTAAACCCATGACTTTAACTACTGCCAAAGCAAAAAAAAAAATATGGCAAATATTTCACTGTTTTGCATTTCAAATGTTTTCTGTATGTAGTATTATATAATATGTATTTAAACTATAAAATCCAAATCCACAGTTTGCAGTTGGTTTTAGTGTTTATAATTGCTGACATGAATATCACTGATTCAATGTTGTTCCCTGTCTAAGCACAGTAATAAAAGGTAGTGAATTTGAGGGGTCTATATTAGTTTGCCAGAATTGCATTGCAGCGAACACCTAATCATCACCCCTAATTCAGTAAAAATAGTTTCAGTGATTCATTGTATTTACCAAGTAGAAGGAAATACCTACAGCACAACAGACTGACAGCTAAGCAAATCAAACCCAGCCAAATGGGGCACTTCATCCCCACAGCCCCCCCTAACAATATATACCAATTCTGACATCGCACTACAGTGGAGAAAAAGACAAAGTTGTGCTGTAGGGTAAGTATTTCCTTGCCCTCGGTAAATTCAGAGAATCACTGAAATGAATTTCACTGTAGGAGGTTCGATGATTAAGTGTTCACTGCAATGCGATTTCGGCAAACTAATATAGACCTAATCTGAGAGCTTAGTAAAGTGGTACAGGATCTAGAATTACTCTTTAGCAATTAAAAATATTAACAGATTAGGCCAAGTCAATTAAATACGCATACATACCAGCATTTCCAGGGCCATTTGGTCTTTCAGAGCCAGAAGGAGGCTGCGGCCTCTTGCCATCATCAGCACCATTTCGTAAATTAATGCTATCACTACCAGGAGGGGGCTGATTATTTACATCCCCACCAGATGGAGGACGTTGATTTCCGTCAATGTTGGGGTCACACTGGACAACCAGGACAGCTGCAAGGAGAAATGCTGCAATTAACAACAGCTTCATCTTGGCTTGTCTGACTGTTTAGATCTGAGCTGTATTTATAGAAGCTGCATAGCCTGAAAAATATCTTTAAGTCCTCCCCTAGATTTAGCCTTTCAATACTTCATAATGACAATAAACTCAGAGTAAATAATTGACAGTTCTCATATTCCACATTTCCTTACCACAATTAATTGATTCTTCAATTGCCAAAAAAAAAAAAAAAAAAAAAAATCCCATAATGGCAGTTTGATTTTTAGTGAAAGAGGACTTGTGTAACAAAAGAAAGAAAACTAGGATTAATTTTCTTTTTATCGCTGAGTTTAATAGATTTTAAATGAAAATATAAGAATTTTTCATGATATTATTGCACATTTTTGAATTGTTAAATAAGTTTTAATTATATTAATTTGTACAAGTATTAGTATCCTTAACCTTTTGTGAAAATTTACAGTATCATCTAAACATAAGTGTAAAGCATTTTATTTATTCTTTGAAGGCAAATAGCTTGAATAATTTCAAATATAAAGAATTGTTCTAGAATGTTAGCAAAATGGATGCTCCCCACAAGAAATCTTTTGCAAATTTTTTTTAATTTCCTGATTGTGGTCACAGTTTAATTAAAGCAACTTAAAGAGTGAAAATAAGTTATATATTAATTTACAGTCACTGCATATTACAACAAGCAGCACAGAGGATATTATTAGTTCATAAATCATCTTTGCCTGACCATTTTGCTCATGTACCAAAGGGTAGATAAGATATTTAGCACGGATACCCAGAAGCCTTATTTCCCTTATCCTGCAGCTGTACTCATTTGAAAAAGTCACATTTATTTTGATTTCTACCATTATTTTAGCACATTCACTGTCTTGCAAAACTGGGCAGCCACGGTGGTGCAGTGTTTAGTGCTGCCACCTCACAGCAAGAGGTTCTCTGGTTCGATTCTCAGCTGGGGTGCTTTCTGTGCGGAGTCTTCATGTCCTCCCTGTAGTCGCGTGGGTTTCTTCCAGGTGCTCCGGTTTCCTCCCACCTCCCAAAGACTTGCAGTAGGTGGATTGGACACTCTAAATTGGCCCTAGGTGTGAGTGTGCATGTGTGTGTGTGCCTTCTGTGGAAGGTTGGGCGCCGGGCTGGCAACTCGACACTGTAAAAACTCCATTGCCAATCATGAGAGGACAGCTGATCTGCTGTGGTGACCCCTAACCAGGAAAAGCCAAAAGAAGAAGAAGAAGAGCTGTCTTGCAAAACTGTTTTATAGGCTAGGTAATCAGTTAATAAAAATGAAAACTCTTTTTATTTTCTATCATTAGTGGTTTTTATTCGGGTCTATATTATTTCATCCAAATTCCAATTCAGCAAATACCTATTAATTGACCCCTATTCAGTGAACTACCCTTTTAATCTATGCACAAATTAGTGAATGTTTTCCCAGGTAACTAATTTAGTAGGCCAACATACCGAGCGATACACACCGCAGTATAACAAACCCACCAAAGTCATGGTCTACACACCCACACCCCCCTATACACACACACACACACACACACACACACACACACACACACACACACACACACACACACACACACACACACACATATATATATATATATATATATATATATATATATATATATATATATATATATATATATATATATATATATATATATATATATATATATATATATATATATATATATATATATATATATATATATATATATATACCAAGATAGCACTACAGCAGAGAAAAGGCCAAATTTCCACATGTTGGCCAACTAACTCAGTGCCCTGGTAAAATAGTTTGCTGATCTGAACATTCAGTAAAAGGACATTTGCTGAAAGGCATTCATGGAATTGGAGTTTTGATGAACTAATATAGACCCACTTTTATTATCTGTCTAAAGGCATCAGCGCTATTTTTTCAGATTCAGACATTGCATCATTTTATTTGACTTCATCTGAATTTCCCCTCATTCTATATCTCGGCAGAACTGGATTAGAGGCAGACTTGCACCAGTGACTGGGCATGTGCAGTTACATAATGGAGGATGCTGCAAGCCAATTGCTTCAGTTGACACTCATACCTCTCAACTGTACAGATTTTCACAGAATGTTCAGACTTTTGCCTCAAATATTTGGTCTGTTCCTCAAAATCTGGTTTTCTTGCAAATCACAGATGATTGAAGTCACTAAATAGTGACCAAATTATGACATACGTTTGAGTTTCAGAATTCATATCCTTCAGAAAATGCATGCTAAAACAAATCTTTTTATTCTAGCAACTTTCTAAGTTTATAAGACTATATAAAATCTGTCCCTATTTTTCGTCCTTTGTCCCCCCATTACCTTAGGCTTTGTCCTGATTTCTTACATTAAGAGGTTGAGAGGTATGATTGACAGACAAAATAAACTCAAAGTAATACACATAAGTCAAATGTAGCTGCTTGCAGCAGGTCATATAATGTATCATAACAGCAGAAGTAACTATTAAATGGAGTTAAGCTCTAGAAGAATGCTGAAGCAGTTGAGATCCACCAGGAAACTAGGTTAGAAGACAAGATGGCATAAGCCAAACTAAATAATGCATGAGAAAAGACATGTATTCTAACTTTTTAACAAGAAAGACTGTATTGGCTAAGTTCTATGGAAGAAGCCACAAGATAGTGTTACATTATTTCACATAAAACCTGCTCCATATACATTGCAGACATCCTGACATGTATGTAGATTATTCTGTTTTCCTCCTGTTACAGAGTTTATCCCTATAATGTATCCCAATATGGTACAGCTGTGCTCACAGATAATATGGTTTTGTATATATATATATATGATTCTTGGGATCTTGTTTCACATGTCAATTGACAGCAACTGCTGACATCAGCACAAATGCCACAGTCACCATACACTGAAATGTACATGAAACACAAGTGTCACCATGATGTCTATCATGTGCTAACTCAAGGGAGAACTTAACTGACATATACTGTAAGGACTTGTAAGAGGGATAGCAGTAAAATGAAAATCCTCACAGCAGTAGAAGAAAGGACAGTAGAGAACATACTATCACAGATCATAAACCTATACACATGCATGATAGACACAGAAGTGGTTAAGTCACACTGTGTTGTTTATGTAGCGCAAACATATAATAATACTAATATACTACTGCTACTGCTAATAATAATAATGATAATAGCAATACAGAGAAACTACTTAAAAAGTATAAGGCACATCCACCTTACCTGACCCAGCTACCTTCAGTGCAACTATAGTAATATGTTGTGCAATTACATAATATAATTTTACAAGCATACCTTCTACAAAATCTGCATGAACTTGCAGTATCACACTAGACAGTAAGACATTTACAATTTATTATGTGCAAGAATACAAAGTCTGTTTATGACTTAAATGGCACAGGCCAAAAATATAATGCACCAATGGCAAACCTAGTCAACATGATTTAGGTAACTTAGCCATGTATAAAGGGGGCAGCCACGGTGGTGCAGCGGTTAGCGTTGCCACCTCACAGCAAGAGGTTCTCCGGTTTGATTCTCGGCTGGGGTGCCTTCTGTGCGGAGTCTGCATGTCCTCCCTTTGGTCACGTGGGTTTCCTCTGGGTGCTCCGGTTTCCTCCCAAAGACATGCAGTAGGTGGATTGGACACTCTAAATGGGCCCTAGGTGTGAGTGTGTGTGTGTGTGTGTGTGTGTGTGTGTGTGTGTGTGTGTGTGTGTGTGTGTGTGTGTGTGCCTTCTGTGGAAGGTTGGGTGCCAGGCTGGCAACTCGACAATGTAAAACTCCACTGCCAATCATGAGTGGACAAATGATTCGCTGTGGCGACTTCTAGCTGGGAAAAGCCAAAAGAAGAAGAAGAAGCCATGTGTAAAGGAAAGAAAAGTTTTCTCATTTAAAGCACTTTTTGCCCTATTGCTATATTACTTAAAAAAAACATTCCACAGGTCACATTTATGGATGTAATAGTACTAAAGACAACTACCAGACTGTCAGCTGATACGTGAAACAAAATTCAAAACCAATGTCAGCGGTCTCTGGCTGACTAAATTTGCAGATGATTGCAAATTAGGAGCTGTCATTGAATCTCACACTGACACAAACATTCTCCAGGTAGGGGCTGACATAGACAAACAACTAGTGTCAGAGTCATGGACTAAAACTAAATGACAAGAAATGCATAATAGACAACACACCCCTTAGAGCTGACCCAGTAGTCAGGGACTTGGGGACATACACAGATAGTATTTGACCATCACGTGTCTTCAGTGGTGAGGAAATAAATCTACGTTGCCCAACTTATAAACAAAGGTATGGCATCTAAGTCCAAGAAAGTCATTGTTACACTGTATTCAGCATTCACCAGACCTGTCATTGAGGACAATGCCCCCCTTTTGTATTAATAAAGGGCATAAGTAAAATGTCCTCTGCAGACTGCCTCAAGGCCCTAAACCTGTATTCTGTCTCCTACAGGCTTTTGAGGGGAGATCTATGTCTGGCATATAGGGCATTGTCAGACCCCACTCTGATGGACATCCTGCATATTCACAAAACAAACAGCACCAGAATTACCTGTTCTAAAGACTTAAGCCTTACTTATGATATAAATAGGACCTGTTGGAGAGATAGGTATGCATCCCAGAGACTACCCCGTCTGCGGAACAGGTTCCCCATCCATGTGAAGTAGAGTTCCTCCCTAACCCAATTCAAGTGCAACTTGGACAATTGGATGGGATACCAGAAATTCATACCTGGTTTGGCACCAATGTCTCTAATGGGCACAGGAAATCTGTAAATGGTTCCTCTCTCTGGCCCATGCTTACACTTATCAAGGGTCTCAGAACTCGTCAGAGATTTGGGATGCATGGCTAGGCTTAAGAAGGCCCTTGTGGTCATTAGCCTAGTAAACACCTATGAACCAGATATATACAAAGCCATGTTATCCATGAGCAGAGCTTTACAAGAATGGGATACATTATGAGGATAAACCTTATTACAGGAGCAGAATAAAAGAATCTACATAAATGTCAGGATGCCTGTAATGTGCATGAAGCAGATTTTATGTGAAATAATGTAATCCAGGAGAGGTAAACATGACAAAAATGACTAGACAAACACAAAGTTACAGCCCTTGCACACATAACAATGTCTATCAACTGTCAACACAAAGCAGTGTTTTAGAGAGCAAAGATGTGAGTTACAGGGTTGAAAGATAGTGATGTGATTACTGTAAATGCAGTACAGTGCTATTTGGATACATGCATGCCACCCAAGTAACATATGTAAAAGGCAAACACAACTCTATACACATAGCTGCACACAAAAGCAATATAAAGCCAGTGGACATAGACCAACGTACCATGCTGAAAGAAGACAGCACTGACAAAAAGGCCAGTACCAAAGTGTCAGACATGTAGCTTTACAGAATCATAAGGGCCAGTACCAAAGAGTCACACATGTAGCTTTACAAAATCATTTACAAGTGTTGTCAAACGCCATCATTTCACAGAAGCAAGAAAAATTAAACAACATGAAATTAGAGATGTGCTTGAAGTGAACACTGGGGCAATGTGAAACAGAAACAGGGCTGTCAAATCATTGATTGTGATAATGATGGTATGGATGTCAACCTCTTGTCCTTAATGAAAGTTTAAGGGTTTCAATTAATGGCACAAGAATAAAGGGAGTTTGTAAAATTACTGTATTATTCTAGCAATCCTCAATTCACATGGAAGTCAGTGGCATGAAGACAAGGAGATATAGAGCTTAGCCAACCAGGGAGGGATGGTCGGATGTCTGTCAGGTCTCATAGGAAACAGAACCAAGACATTCTTGAGGGAATATAATGAGGGACACAGATTAGTCAGCCTTCTTTATCATTAGTTCTAGTCATGTGAGCAGATCTTTCCACCATCCTGAGATAGTAAACTCTCAGTAAGGTAGTGTAGGGGTGGGGAATATTCACAGTAAGATGTGTGGTGTGGTTGATGTCTTCTTATGCCAAGGTATGGAGACAGGTCTATGTCGTCCCATTCTAGGTGTGGGGTATGGATTGTATCCCACTATGACAGTGTGCAGGGTGTGGTAAAGGTTGGTATATGGTGGCAGGCTATTTTCCAACATGATAATTACAGACAGCAGGTTATGTCCCTCACACAAATGTTTAGGTTACCGGGAAAGTTTCTCTAATGACCGCCTTTCTATTGATAGATAAATTACTGCTAGATTAATGAGGAGAATGGTGTTGGTGATTTTGATATTGTATCTCATGACAGTGCACTTGGAGATGCCCTGCTACCAGTAGCTGTAGGAAGACACTTATACTGAGATTATAGTGCTTAAAAAGATAGCATACACAGGTTGTGCATTCTTACTGGTTACTCAGTGGAAGTTTCCTCTTCAACTCTTGCAGACTTAGATACAATTAATAGATATCTGGACTGATACAGTTAATTTGGATTAGAAGAGGATCCAATTCCTGGATAACTAATGGGCTGATGAAAGTGTAGTCAGGGGAAGCTAAGATTTTGAAAACGGCTTATGCTATGAATTTATGATACTAGATGGAAACAAAGACTTGATTCACCTTCAGACTGCCTTTCTACAAACAGAGTATAATTATGATTTCTCACAGTGATGTTTACTGAGAATTAAATGTTCTAAGTAAACAGATGTTATAAATAGCAATAAGCCTACCGATAAAGTAATTGGTTGAGCTCTATAGTGGTGTGGTCATGTACTATTGAGGAAGGGAGAGTGGAAAGCTCAGGACAACAGCTAATACCACTGTTAAAAGCATTAGACATACTACTGTGAGATGCAGAATATTAAAAGCCAGCTGAACTCAATTATTTCCCATACTTAAAAAGTAGACAGGCTCATATTGAGTGTGCAGCATGGGAGGTGAAGAATAAGACAAAGTGCTGCAGAAGTTTGTGGTATGCTGATATGCATTTGCAGCTATAATTGCTTATAGTATCATACCAGCAGTTCATTACATATCAACAGTTCAAAGTTCTGACCCTGGAAGCACTTCTGTCACTGGAGGATGTAGATCTCTGTGCAGTCACAAAATCCTGGTTCAAGGCCTCAGAGACTACCCCAGCCTTGCAAGGCTGCAATGCCTTCTACACCTTCAGATCACAAAACGAACATGTGAGAACCAAAGAAGGTGGTGTTTCTATCTTTATTAGAGGTAAATTCACCTCCCGACTAGTTAAACTGGACAACTCCATGGAGTTACTGTGGGTAAGACCCCCATTATAGCGAATTATAGATCCCCCTCCATGAATTATGATGTGCACGAGGCCTACTTGACAAACTGGAATATTGCCAAACGCTGGTCATGGGGGATTTCAGTTATCCTACCACTGAGTGGGAAAGCTACTCTAGCTCTAATTCACTAGCACAAAAGGTCCTTGACTTTGTTAACTCAAATGCCCTAGAACAAATTTTTCAAACTCCAACAAGAGGAACAAACATACTAGATCTGGTCTTCACTAACATGACGAACAGATGTGCCACCACAACTGTTGGACCCTCATTAGTTAAATTTGATCACAAATCAATCGCCTTTGAACTGGCACTAACAACAAAACTCACAAAGGGTGAAGTCAGACTAAAAAACTTCACTAAGGCAAACTATACCCTCCTAGGGGATGGTATAAATGCATTCCAAGCCCCACCCCCAGCTGGAAGTGGTAACTACATCAAAGCTTACAGTAAATCTCTGTACAATCACTTGTGTAAGTGTATAGATTTGACTGCTCCAGAGAGAATCAAAGCCAGAGTCCCAAGTAAAGAAAACAATCCACCCTGGTGGACATCCAGCACCAACAAACTTTACAGCAAATGCTAAAAGTTGCTGTCTAAGAAAATTAAAGCGAGGTCCCAACAATGGAAAAGCACCCTCTCTAGCCTCAACAGGCAAATAAGACAACCTGTCAAATCCTCTAAGGGTAACTTTGAGGAAAAACCTAGCAATGACAGTCAATGGTAATTGTAAGGCCTTTTACAGCTATGTATGTAGCTTATAAGGTAGGAAACAAGCATGTGTCGAACTAGTGACTAACAGTATCACACACACTGATCCTGCAGAGATAGCAAACCTGCTAGCGGACATACCTGGTGAAAATTTTACTCCCTTATCCCCTCCAGACTTATCACAAACCTTGCCTCAACTACCCCACCCCACCCTATAGCATTAAAGCCTTGACTAAGGCAAAAACATAGCCTCTATGGGTCCAGCCAGCATCCCAGGCTGTCTTCTAAACAAACTAAAACATGAACTAGTATCACCATTAAGTACCCTATTCAATCACATCCTAACCACTGGCTTTGATCCTGCAGAATGGAAAACAACAACAGTTACCCCCCCCCCCCCACAAAGGTGGCTTAGCAACAGACCCATGGAATTACAGACTCATACGTCTGACCAGTCTCATCTGTAAATCCATGGAATGTATTATCATGGACGTCATAAATAAAGGCATAGGTGACCTCCAAATCTTGGATCTAACCCAATTCAGGTTTGTCAAGGGCAGATCCTGCCTGTTAATCCTAGTGGACTTCTTTGAAAATGTGACCAGGGCCACTGATGAGGGCAAAACTGTGCACACAGAATATGTCAACTTGGCAAAGGCCTTTGACACAATCCCACACTCAGGCATTATTGATAAACTTAACAAACTGAATGTAAACCCCTTTGTTGTAAGATAAGATGCCAAATGGTTCACAAACCAGTCACACAATATCAAAGTGGGTGACCCACATTAACCAGCAGGCCTGTCACTAGTAGGGTGCCACAAGGGTGAATGCTGGGTGCCCTACTGATTGTTGTATACTTCTCAGAAGTTCATGTCAAAACTAAAGGGCTGTAGCTGACCAAGTTTGTGGATGACTGCAAATTGGGTGCAATTACTGAATTATTCAGAAAGTATGCACCACAATAAACAGTCAGTCCACTCTAAAAAAAACAGCGTAAATATCCAAAAAAGAATAAACTGACCACAAGGACTGCAATTCAACCATTTAATAAAATAATGGTAAGCGCTTTCAGACCATAGAAATCTAAAAGCAGCCATCTTTAAATAGTTCAAGTAATTATCAATTAGCAAAACAATGAATCAATGAGAGCATCACCATGGCAACCTTGACATATTAATGAACCACTCTATGGTTCTCCAGAAAGGGCTCAAGAGAAACACTATCATTAATTCCAAAGCCCCTATTTGCATGTTAAATCACTATCCATTTCAACTCCTCATTCTCGATTTTATCAGTCATATTGCCCCCTCTGTTGCTTTCATTAACCAAACATAACACCATAAACTCAAAAGAATGTTCCTTAAACTGTTTAATATGTTTATGCCAATCCTTTGTACTAACATCTCTCCTTATATTTCCCAAATGCTCAAATACCCTGTCCTTAAGTCTGCGACTAGTCATTCCAATATAAAAACAAGGACATTTCTGTCAAGTAGCTATATAAACTAAATTATTATTCCTACAATTATTGAATCCCCAAATTATGTCAGTATACTTCAAGAGGGTCTTATGCAGACCAAAGACTGGTGTCTTAGTCACAGTCTCAAACTGAATGCAAAGAAATACATCATCATTCTCTTCAGTAAAAACAATGTCCCTTCACACTATTTAATTAACAACAATACCCTATGTACCTACGAAGTGGTAGGAGATCTGGGATCACAAGTAGACTGCAAACTTAACTTTGATCACTACGTGTCTACTATAGTAAGGAAGGCTTTCTACGTAGCACACATGATTACAAAGGCATCATGTCTAGACCAAAGCAGGTTATAACCTCTCTATACTCGTCACTAATCAGGCCCATACTTGGGTAAAAAAGCCCTTTGGCATGTACTGTACAAAGCTCCTGCAGCAATTGAAGTGTCCTCAGAAGTTTTTAACTAAGAAGATCAAGGCACTCCAGCATGTGCCTTACATAGCCTGGCTAATGTCCTTGTCACTATACTCAGTATTGTATAGATTTCTTAGGGGAGACTTATGCCTGGCTTACATAGCAATCTCTGACCCAAACTTAATGAAATTGCTGCACATCCGTAACTCAAACAGAACCAGAGTTACCCATTCCCATGACCTAAATATACCCTGCAAATTGATTAAGACATGCTGGAGGGACAGATTTGTCTCTCAGCAACTGCTGCATCTTTGAAATAGACTACCAATTCTTGTGAAGCAGATCACCTCTATGACACTGTCCAAAAGGAATTTGGACGAGTGTATGAGGCACTGTAAATTATTACCAGGGATAGCACCCACAACCGTCCTGGATATGGCCAATCATTAATAAATACAATCCTGGGTATTGACTAGAGTATCTATAGTATTAGATTGTGATGAAATGGCTAGGCATGAAACGGCCTCTAGGTCAATAGCCTAGTAACCTCCTGTGGTCCTATGATCATGCCTCAACTACAAAACTCCAGGGTGTGTCCTTGAATCAGAATACAACCTAGGCTCTGTAGCAGTTAACATGGACAACAAAGGTCATCAAGGACTCATTTGACACAGGTATCAGACATCAAAAAGAAAGTGTCTACAGTTGTAATAATTTATTCCACACCGTACTCAAAATGTGCATGCAAAGTCATGCAAACCAGGCAAGCAGAAATAATAATAATATTAGCTCCCTGAGAAAATGATTTATGCATCTGTGAAAAACACTACATTTGACTCGTTCAAAATTGCTAATACAAAGAGCAATTTTTGGACAAAATGGATCTTTAAAATTTTCAGATTTCATTAGCAATATTCATACATAAGTTTACAGAAAAAAAAAAAGAATAAGGATTTTATTGCAATCTGAAAGGATTTTAATGTAAAAAAAGAGAGTAGTGTGGCAAACCGATGATTCTACGTGAGACATTTATGACTGGAATGAGAA